>NW_026895606.1:0-171403 GCF_033153095.1 Gastrolobium bilobum | reverse complement strand
ACCACGATTCAAACCTCCACTGGAGAGACCCCGTTCAGAATGACCTACGGAACCGAGGCCATGATCCCGGTGGAACTGGGAGAACCGTCATGGTGAAGGGCTCAAGCTTTATCGCAAACAGAAAAAGAGAATAATAGCAAGTTAGCTATGGAGTTAGATTTGATCGATGAAGCTCGGATTATAGCACATTGTAAGAATGTCGCGGCAAAGCAACTCGTTGCGAACCGATTTAATAAAAAGGTCAAGCCGCGATCATTTGATATAGGAGATCTGGTCCTTCGGAGGGCAGACATTAGAGGTCGAAATGCAGCTGAAGGGAAATTGGCCCCGAGATGGGAAGGCCCATACAAAGTCAAAGTTAAACTCTCAAAAGGAGCTTATGTTCTGGAAACTTCAAAGGGGAAGCGAGTTAAAAGGACTTGGAACGCGGACAAGTTGAAGAAGTATTTTAGTTAAAAATTTCTCATTCATAAATTTTAATTTTCCAATTCAAAGTTCAGTTAATGGAATAATCCGCAGTATTTGAAGAAATAATAGTGGTGCATAATCTTATTTCTAAGAAGAAATCTGAAGTATTGGGACCATCTTGCCCACGGGCAGAGGCCATAACCCGAATACAAGCATTGAACCATATTGCCCATGGGCACAGGTTGTAACGTCGAGGAGAATGAACCCCAGCCTACGGGCAGAAGGTTCTAGCCCGGCCAAAAATGTCGAGGTATTTGAACCATCTAGCCTACGGGCAGAAGGTTCTAGCCCGGCCAAGAACGTCGAGGTATTTAAACCATCTAGCCTACGGGCAGAAGGTTCTAGCCCGGCCAAAAACGTCGAGGTATTTGAACCTTCTAGCCTACGGGCAGAAGGTTCTAGCTCGGCCAGATTGTCGAGGTATTGGAACCCTTTAGCCTACGGGCAGAGGTTCCGGCCCGGCCAGATTGTCGAGGTATTTGAACCTTCTAGCCTACGGGCGGAAGGTTCTGGCCCGGCCGCAAACATTGCGATAGTTGGCCAACTTGCCTACGGGAAGTTGGATCAAAACATTCGTGTCGGCCTACCGGATTGAGAAGGGACTTAAGGGGACGCCCTTACTTCCCTAACATCCTTAAAAGAGAAGGTTTGTTGAACAACAAATACCGGCATGCATAAATTACAAATATTAACAAGGATAAAGGCAAAATTTCCATATTAATTAAACATGTTTGGTTAGACAAGCAGAGTTTTCAAATTGATTGGAAAGCAAAAAAGTTACAAAGTAAACCGGAATCCCGGCTCTTCACCCCGAAGCATCCACCTACATCATCCCTCTTACCTCCGCCTCAAACTCGGCACCATCGGCCTCCATGGCAGCATCAATTCTGGTCTCCGCAGCCCCTTGTGTAACCTTTGTTTGAGCTGTGCTACTTTCTGGCATACTGGGAATTGATGGAGGAGGAGGATAGTAAACCCCGCCGCGAACATAGCCAAAGCAATCAAGCTGATCAAGCCGCAGAGGATATTCCGGGTTAAAATACCTCACCTGGTTTACCCCATTTTTAAAAGCACTCATTGCTGCCTTCTGCAGAGCAGACTGGCTAAAATCATAGGCTTGCTGCAAATTTTGGAGATCTGACTTTATTTTTTCAACCTCGGCGGTTAGACCGGATACTCTCACACTCCGTTCAGCCAGCACGTCGGATTGATCTTTAAAATACTTCAAAATATTATCCTTTCCAGGGGTAACACCAACAGCTTTGGCAATAGACTTCAGCTCAGATTGGGAAGTCTCCACAACAGCTTTTAGTTCAGCAGAGCTGTTTGTTAGCTCTTCGTTGACAAGCACAGCTTTTCCATACCTCACCCGAAGCTCGTCCAGCTCGGTAATGGCCTCGGAATGCTTCTCATGGAAGCAGCTTTGAGGGTGTACAGCTCTGCCTTCTGGAGCTCCTCCATCTCGGCTCTAGAAATGATCTTGGATCCGTAGTATGCGAGCGGGGGACGGATGACGCCCCAGAATTCGGCTATTATCCCTGAATCCCATAAAGGACCTCTCCTCAACCCGGCTGGGAGTGCTTCGGGAGCGAGAGAACCCCGGGGAAGAGTAACGACGGCATGAGTTCCGCCCCCACTAATCGAGGTTGGAGGATGAGGAATCCTGTCAGCCTCGGTGTCTTCAGCATCCCCAGTAAGGTCCAAGATGGAGACATCGGAATTCACGGGCAAAGTAGAAGCGGTCCTCGCTGGGCTTCCTGTCTGGGGCCTCTTGTTCGGGGGAGCTTGCGGAGCAGAGGTTTGACCGGTTATAGACAAGATGTAGCCCGGACCTGGCCCCTTATCTTCTTCATCGAAATTCATTTCGGAATCTGCAAAGAAAAACAAGTCAAATTATAAACAATAACATGAAAATAATACACGTATCGAGATGGGAAGCACAGCATACTGGCGGGTTCTGGAGTAGGCTCTGGGGAAGAATGAGATCTGGCTACAAAAGAAGCTGCGCTCAGATGACCCTGGGAGCCCACATGATCCAGTACGATCTTGGCATTAGTCTTATCGGCTTGTGTCAGTTTTAATTTATAGTCGGATGGCTTGCGTCGATGATGATCTTGCGTCCAGTACAGGGGGAACTTCGGCTCCCCATCATCGCCAATGAACCATGGCCTCTTTCCAACCTCAACCACTACTTTAAAAAAAAAAACCTTGAAGCCCTTAAAGATTCGCTGTATACAGAGAACAGCTTGCGGGAGGGATTACTAACTCGACCTCGGATGCTGCTCCACCCCTTCAGTTCAGGAGGTTTTGAGCCGGTCCGCGAGGTATAAGCAGTAAAGAAATGAAAAAACAAAGGCACGGTACAAGGAAGGGACAACGAGTCGCAGAGCTGTTCGAAGGCAACAATATAAGCCCAGCCGTTGGGATGGATCTGGGTTGGTGCGAGCAGCAGGTGGTTTAGAAGTTGCACCTTGAAAGAAGAAAAAGGAAATCGAATCACAATCTTCGTCACCAGATCTCGGTAGAAGAAAAAAGAATGAAGTCAACCGGGTTGCCTAAGGGAAGCCCGAACACTTCTTCGGTGGTCATCTCTGAGGTAAAACTCAGCACTTCTTCCGTAACCCAGGGATATTGGGCATGAAGATTATCGGTTACTGACTTCGGACCCTTCTCTGCGGTACTCGCCCCGACCTCTGGGCCCTGGTTGGAAGAAGCGATATTCGTATTTGATTCTGTAGAATGGGACTCCATAAATACCTGGAACAGTAAAATGGAGGATTAAAAAGCAACAATAGCACGTAGCAATAGGAATACGTACCCGAGCTAAACAAACTACTATCAGAGGAACTAGAATCATCGATGTGGAGACAGGAGCAGGGGTTGGTGAACTCGGAACGTGTGTACAACTACCTAAAACTAGATTGGCCATGAAGTCATTCCCCCTCTCCACAAATTGGGCACCAAGGTATACACAATTGAAACAAGGCTCAGGGTTGGGAATGTTAGGACGGGAGGGGACTCTCACACTCTGATTTGGAGATCGAAAAGGTGTAATAGTGTGAACCAGGGTAGAACCTAATGAAAGAGAAGTTGCCCTGGACGGGTTGCCCATGTTACGGGGCTCAACATCCCGACCCCGGGTGGAGGATCCGAAAACCCTTCTACCTCGAAAACCCCTCCCACGACCACGAATCGAGGAGCGAGATGAGGAGGCTCCCCTACGGCCACCACCTCGATAGCCGCCTAGCAGTGCAGCCTGTGTTTCTTCCTCGGTCTGAGGTCTGCCATATAACTAGTACCTCGAACCAGGTGGTATGCTTTGAATGAACCTTTCCTCTTCTTGCGCACATCATTCTTCCTCTTCAGCGTCAATTTCATCACCACGACCGAAGACGCGGGGGCAAGTGGGCCTCCCTTGAATAGCATAATTTTGTTCACCCATATCAGGAACTATTCAAAGCACGGTGCGTAAGGAGTGAGCCAAGTGCAAATAAGCTCATGTAAAGTGCAAGACCAATGCATAAGGTGAAATCACATAGAGAAGCAGACAAGTAAATAAGCTTGGAGTAAAAAAGGGCATTATAAAACCAGCAGCCATGGTTTTGTTTGAAAGTAAATGGAGAACATGCCAGAAAAGAGAATCAGAGTGAAAGAAAATACCTACGAAGGAAGGTGTTGCAGAAACTGGTAGATACTGGAGGAAGAGGCTCTGGTAGGACGAAACCCTTCAGTAGCGAAGAAAAAAAAATGCTTCAGGAACGATTCGGAACAGCAACAGAAGCAAATGAATGATAAGTGAGGAAAGCGGTGTGAAATGTTGAAATCAAAGGATTAAACCCGCGAAAGCAAAAAGGCAGGGGTACTGTGGTAATTTTACAGTAGACAATACAGTTGAGGGACGTTTTGGCAGAGGCATTAAATGCCACGACGGCGAGAAACGCACCACGCCACACGTCGCGCCTATTAGGAGAGGGCACGTGGAGGGATAATCATTAGAAGGAAGGGAAACCGTTTCTCACTTCAGAGCAATCGTCAGATGGCAGTTACGCATAATCATATTCCACGTTGCCGACATTGGTGTTTGCATCCGGGTTCACATCCGGAGGCCAGGAATAACTTCCAGGAGAAGTCTTCTCTCTTAAGGCTAGACAAGGGAGCCGAGGTAACAAATCAGTCAGGTGGCCAAATTCCGAACTAAAGCATAACAGTCGGACTGGACTTCCCGGCAACCTGAAGACTCAGTCTACCGGGCTGGGGGCAACTGTTATGGACCAGAGAAAGGCCCACAGCAATATGAAGCCCAACCAACGTCAGCCCAAAGGTAAGTCCTATGAATAAGGCTAAAGACCACAGGTATGACGGATCTCTCAAACCCTATTTCATTCAAGACACGACAGTGCTCACACACACCCCTTTTGGCTAAAGCCATCATATAGTGTGTAATGATCAGTTGTTCCCAAGATACCTAATTCATAGGTATCTAGAGAGAAAGCTCTAAATCCAACATCAAAGACCCGATCTTCTGTCGGACATATCTGCTTCAGGCAGAACAACTTGTAAGCCAAAAAAATATCATACAATCATCAAGGAACTTAAATTTTATTTTTTAAGCTCTTAATTTTAATTATAATTTCTAAGTAACTGTTAAGTTAAAAATAAGCTAAGCCAAATAGGCTATTGCCTCTTGTATTCTGCTATTTTCTTATAGCTTTCACGCCACCATCATATGAGCTTGAGAATGGTAATTGTTTTTAGTTTTTCTCATTGTTTGCAAACTTTGGATTGTGCCTAAATATTTTTGTATATTTGCTTCTTCTTCTTTTTTGAATTCCATGATCTTAAGTATCCCTTTTTAATATATATATATATATATATATATATATATATATATATATATATATATATATATATATATATATTGGTAAATGATTTCTTCAAGTCAATAAAGATAAATTATTTATGGTGAGCCTAAAACGACGTTGTTTTATGGCAGAAATCAAGGTATTTTTGTAATTTTAACTTATTGCAGGGTTATATTAATCTTTATCGTTATAATTTTTTAATCTTACAACCCAAAACGACGTCGTTTTCGACTCACTGGAGAAATATTTTTCCATATATAGAGAGAGAGTTAAGAAGGGAAGATACAAAATAAGTAAATTAAAGGAAAGTCCAATTATATTCAACCCGGCTAATCCAAGCTGACAAGTTCAAGTCACAGTACAACATTTTATTTCACATTCAATAAGGAATTTTTCTACATATTCCTCATTTATTTGTCAGGACATAAACTCCCCAAACATAGCATTTTATTCTTCTCAGCTGGTTCTTTATATCTTAGTCCACCCCAATTTTTTTTCTATAGCTAAGAACAAACTCATAGACCTCCTTTTCATCAGAAAGGTATTTGGACACACTTTCTCTCTGCAAACATCTCTTTGCCCATGCATTGAGTTTTGGGCAATCCACCTTCAATTCTCCTACCGTCTCATAACTATAAAACCATTTATGGAAAGGGATGAAAGCAACATCAAGAAACCCAAATGTGTCACCCCCAAAATAAGGCTTATCCCCAAGAACCTCCTCCAATTGCTTCAAATTCACTATTAACTCCTCCTTGTCTTTTTCATGCTCACCTACCTTCCCAGTCCATATCTTCTTTGCAACTTCATGCACCTGCATATTTACCGTTAGTTGCTATTAACATCTTCCTTGTACATTGAAGCAAATTCACTCACAATAAACACCTCATGTTTAAGGGTGGTATATCCCAAGTTAGAATAAGAGCTGTTTGGTTCAAATTAATATATGGAATAAGATAAACAACTCTAAACTCAAATGATAGGTTTAATTGATAAAAATATATTATAATATTCCTTACCAAAATATGAATGCTAGATATGTGGTGCTGAAAAGATTATGAATAAAACAAATTCAATAATACATAACAACAGTTGGTGATGTAGGCACAAAAATTTTGAACTTGCCTTCTTATCAACAAAATCAGCCCAAAACCTGGCTTGAGCTCTTTGGTATGGATCAGTGGGCAACAATGGAGTTTTGTCCTTCCAAACCTCATCAATATACTCAACAATAATGAGGGATTCACAAATTGGTTTCCCATTATGGATAAGGACAGGGATTTTCTTATGAATGGGGTTCATTTGTAGAAGCAGAGCACTCTTGGTGTTCACCAGATCCTCTTCCTTGTGTTCATACTTGATTCCTTTCTCCGCCAGTGCAATCCTAACTCTTATACCAAACATACTGAGATTGAAATCCAACAACACCACCTCATCCGACATTGTCAAAGACAGCCAATGACACTAATCAAGGAAAAATGTTGAGAATATTTCAATAATATGAAGAAAGAGATTGAATCTCTTAGAATTTATAGGCAGCAAATAACATTTAATTCAAGTTTAAAGAAATTGAAAATTAAAAGTATTTAATACAAAGTAAAATGCTTAGTATATTTTAAACTATTTTTTTTTTATCTTTTTCTTAAAATAATTAAAAGTATTTAATAAAAATAATTAAATTATTTTTAATATCTAGAGTACTCGCAGTAAATGCCTCGCATTGAATGCAATTAATTTGCATTGAATGTAATTAATATAGTGATATTGCATTTAATGTGGATAAAAATTGAATGCGGTGTTTAATATTTTTCTTTTATATAAATAAATTCCTTTAAATTTATAAAAAAATGTAGATCAAAAACTCCTCTTAATGCGCATGAATAAAATATTTTAATTTTAATTTTACATAATAAAATGCTTTTAAATATTAAATGAAATTAATTTGCATTGAATATAATTAATATGGTAAAATTTCTTTTAATGTCATCAAAATTAAATGCTGGTTTTAATATTTTTTATATATAATTAAATTATTTTAAATTTTAAAAAACTTGGATAAAAATTTCTTTTAATGTGCATTTAATGTGGATATAAATTTAAAGCGACAAGTAATTTTTTTGAAAAAAAATATATGCTTTTAAATATTAAATGCACTTAATTTGCATTGAATTAAATTAATATGGTGAAATTTCTTTTAATGTAGATAAAATTTAAATTCGGTTTTTAATATATTTTTTTTGGTATAATTCAATGATTTTAAATTTTTAAAAAATGTGGATAAACAATTGCTTTTAATGTGAATTTAATGTGGATATAAATTAAATGCCATATCTAATACTTTTCTTTGAAATAATTAAATGAAATTTATTTGCGTTCACTATAATTAAATGGGTTTTATTAATCTCATATTAAAGGAGATAGTTATCTCGTGTCATAGAGATAAATTTGTAAGCTTCACCATCTGAAAAAATAAAAGAAAAGAAAAGAAAAAGGTGGCATAACTATCGAAGGGTGTGTAAGAGAGAAAATTTATCTCATGTAACATGAGAATAATTTTTCCCATAATTAATATGGTTAAATCACTTTTAATGTGGATAAAAATTAAAGGCGGTTCGTGGTCAATGTGGTAGTTGTTGCTTGTTGGAGGACAACACCATGCTGATCCTGGTTCGAATGCTGGTAGAATCCGGAAAAAAAAATTAAAGGCGGTATTTGATATTTTTCTTTGATATAATTAAATTCTTTTAAACTTATAAAAAATGTGGATAAAAAAATTGCTATTAATGTAGATATTAATAAATTTGATAATTCTTACCAAAAATAAATAAATTTGATAGTCAATATTTTTCTTTGAAATATTAAATGCAATTGATTTATATTGAATGTAATTGATATGGTTAAATTGCTTTTAATGTGGATAAAAAATTAAAAGTTTTTAAATGTGCATCCATTTTTATTGAAGAATATTAATTAAATTTAATATTTTTATTTTTATTAAATTACAAAATATTTGTTGCATATTTAAAAGGGGAGGGTTATATTTACAAACTTTTTTGTTTACAAACTACACTATGTTCTCGCGAGAGTACATAATATAATTTGCAAAAATTTATAAAAAAAAGTTTGTAAACGGATCATTCCCCTATTTAAAAATGCAACAAATGCCCATTTAAAAATACCAACAAATGCACAAATGCGCATTCATATGATATTAATTAATTGCATATAATTAAATTTATAAAAGTGAAAAACACGCAATAAGTTCATTAGATATAATTATATTATGTTTTTATCTTTTTTTATGTAATAGTATGTGACTATAAATGTAACGCCCCAATTTAATAATCAGATTGTTAACTAACATATGGTCATACGATATGCATCTAACTAGATTAGACTTAATAAATTTTCTAATTACCCGATATAATTTCGCTGTATAACTTTTTTTCTTTCAATTAACTTCTACTATTTATTATAACTATCTGTACAGTCCCATTTACCTATATAGAATTCCTCTTTCCTTACTGAACTGGTCCTTTTCCATTTACGAGTTCTCCTGCTTTTTGATTTTGATGTACCTATAATTTAAATTACAGCCCCACGAAGGGGTGATAAATGAATACCAATAAGACTCTGGGTTTATGGAATAATCTCCACCCAATAGTTCACTCTCTGCATGAAAGGTCAGATATAAAGCATATAATAAAGCATGCAATTTTATTAATATTTCCTATTGACTTTATCTCATTGTCTGTATTTCACTGACTTTATCTCACTGTCTATATCTTACTGTCTTTATCTCATTGACTTTATTTTATTGTATGTATCTCACTGACTTTATCTTACCGTCTGTATCTCACTAACTTTATCTTATTGTCTGTATCTTACTGTCTTTATCTTATTGTCTGTATCTCACTGACTTTATCTTACTGTCTGTATCTTATTGTCTTTATCTCACTGTCTGTTTCGAAAGCCTTTATTCTCCCCTATTTCCCACTGCTTTATATTACGAAAGATTTATACTTCCCCGCTTTTGTAATACGGAAGATTATACTTCCCTGCTTTTATATACGAAAGATTTATTCTTCCTTGCCTTTTTATATAGAAGATTTATTCTTCCCTGCCTTTTTATACGAAAGATTTATTCTTTCCTGCCTTTTTATACAGATAATAATAATAAAAATATATTATATAACTAAGAACCCATTTCTACGTCTTAATTACTCAATCACCTTTCTATGTCTTAATTACTCAATCACTTCCTACGTCATACTTTCTTGTTAATCTTAATACTACGGAAGATTTACACTTTCGTTATCCATCTTTATCCTTTTTACTACGGAAGATATGTACTTCCGCTATCCTCCTTTATTACTACGAAAGATTTATACTTCCGTCATCTCTCTTTTTACATGTCTACTTGCGTTATATCACATCACAATATCATTATACATAATTTAAACACATCATCAATGTATCTGTCTACATGAATGCATATGTATGCATATATACTAAATATCTCACTGTCAATCATTTACACAATTTAACCATCATCCTTAATGAACTTTGGCGGAACAACAAGGACGGAGAAAATTTTAAAACCAAGAGCTTACATGTGAAGCTTTACTCACAGACAACTTGATTCCCACTATTTTGCTCCTGAACACACTCTAGTATCATAAATGAAGCACTATCAATTACTGATTAAGTGTCACTTGCAATTCAAACAATTAATATTTATATGTTAATTTACCAATTTACTTAGGTGATTTATTCAACTCTTAAAACCATTTTTCTTGAATTTCTCTTATTAGATTTTGAAACTTCACCATCTTAATCTAGATATCATAAGCTTTACAATGACGTATTATAAGCTCCGTTTTGATAAGTATAACTCAAGATATGTTCGCCGTAAGCAAATTGCTTAAACCCATCGTCAGAAACAGGACAACAGACACTTCTATATTTTTCTTGAAATTTTAACCAACTCAGTTTATTCTGAAATTTTTATGACAATACTAGACATCTTGTTCTTTAATTTGACATAAGATTTTACTGTAACTCCCTGTATGCATCCGGATTTGTTATCCTATTACGGTATTAAGCGTAGCTCAATTAAATGCGGAAGTTACTTTTTCTTTTCAATTATGATGTCATTATTATTAACCAAGTTGATTACTTAATCCTTTTTCAAAATAATGCATGTATGTAAATTGCAATAAAACAACTAACTGAATAGCCTCAATTAATAAATGTGTATCTAGTCACGGAACTACAACATGTAGACCGGACGGTATCCTAATAGATTATACAAACTTAAGTCTAAATAACATAGTCAAAACAATGTGGCATGGACAACCCTCATGCTCACCAAATAAGGCAACAAAGCCTAACATAGTCTCAGCTCAAATAACAATATAATAACAATCAAACATAGATAAGCATCCAAGCAGATCTGCATAACATGCATACATCAGTCAACTAAGCTCCGGCCTCCTACCGCCCGAGGTATCAACCCCCGAGTTACCTGAACCTGAAAATGTGCCCCAAACGTGGTGTGAGATCTTTAAAAAGAAATCTCAGTAAGACAAGGGGTCCTCAAGGATCTCTCTACCACAAGCTCACTTACATGTGTAATATAAGTTCAAAAAGCCGTATAACAGTATAAATTCAGAAATCAGTGCAATTTAGCATATAATCATGTCATGTTTTAAAGATCCTACTGGCCAGAGAAATGCAGGATATACGTACGTCTACAACCCACAATAGTACACGCCCATGCCGTACCTGCCCACAGGATCACCATATTGTATGATGTTACATACTCAGGCTTACCGTTTAGGCGAAACATGACATACATATCATAATGCATTTGCACTTAACAACCCAAAAGCATTTCAATTAATCAATAGATGAAAACACATCATGCATATAAACCATTCCTCCATGGGGTATGGTGGAACCAACAATGGCTAAACCGAGGACCCGAAAGCTTACCTCGCAAGCTAAAAATCCAAAGTCAAGAGTCTAATTAGCAATCCACGGTTCACCAAACAGCAAAAGCACAGTCTGTTTATGCCAGAGATATCATTAATATTCGTAGTCTAGAGTTTCATTGCATAGGGACAACATTTCCTTTTTTGTTTAATGATTACAGGTTTCTCCCAAAGCCTTGATAATGGGTTATTTCATTTTTATCACTTGAACACCTCTAAGACAAGTCCCCACTGATTCATTAAGGTCCTATATTGTATTTAAGGCTTCCCAACTTGTTAGAATTGATTTTAGGCTCATTCTGCCAAAAGTATTCGAATACTCCTCGATAAGTATTCGAATACTTTTGTTCCAAGAAAAGTATCCCAATACTTTCACTAAAGTATCCCAATACCACTAAGTATCCCAACACTTTCACTAAAGTATTCCAATACCACTAAGTTCCCAATACTTTCACTAAAGTATCTGAATACCACTAAGTAATACTTTCACTCAAGTATCTGAATACCACTAAGTATCCCAATACTCCCCGATAAGTATTCGAATACCAGCAAGTATCCCAATACTTTTACTAAAGTATTCGAATACTGTCATTCCCAGAAAAGTATCCCAATACTTTTCGGTAAGTATTCGAATACCAGGCAAGTATCCCAATACTTCACGAAAAGTATTCGAATACTTTTTAGACAGAATGTAGAAACTCATGTAGTTTCTGGATAAACTCAATTTTAAGGGTCCAAATGTGATTGGGAGTTCAATAACTCCACAAATAGAACTTCATTAACATCTTATGAGAATAGATTATCATCCTTTAACTCAAATAGTTCAAGTTTCCTCATTTCGTGGCTTAATCAAGCTAAAATCATGAAAATACAAAGAAGGTGATCATGGTATACCTCAAGGCTAAACAACTCAGAAAAAGACACAGACTTTGAGCTCTCAATACAGCTCCATGGTCCAGCCACTCCAAAGCTACGAAAATGCACTCCAAGATGGGTGTTTTACACCAAAAGGTGACTTCTTGAAGCCTTAAGTGACAAGAACAAGGCTCCATTCAACCAAACTCAGAAATACAGCCCCTCACTCACCCAAACAACAACCACACAACTCAGAATATGAGACCACACACTCTCACAAGCTTGCTCTCACTCACCTATACCACTTTAATAGAGGAAATGTGAACAAAGGTGATTACTTTAGAGGTTTCAATGGAGAAAATGAAGGTGACAGCTGCCAAGGGTCTGAATTCTCACGTAGATGGATGAATAAACTGACCTAGGTTATTGTGCAAGGGTTTATTTATAGCCGACTTAAGTTTAATCTCACTGTATTAGCACTAATAGCTACGCTTGGTATTTTAATCCCAAACTTAGGATTCTGAACCTAGCCATTTTTCTAGAATTTGTCATATTTTTATATTGTTTTTCGCAGCACTGTGCTGGTATGCGCTTTTACATAGCCGGTATCAGTTCTGACACCAGTTCTCATTATTTTGACTTCAAATTTGTTTTACTAGTCCTATATATTATTCTAGGAATATTCATACACTTATTATAATTTTTCGGGATACTTCATCGGTACGCATTTATACCGTGGAGCAGAACCGGTATCTGCACTTTTCCTCTGAAAAGCGACTTTCAACATTATTAATCACCTACTATAATTATTTAAGCCTTCTCATAATTATTAGGGTCAATTATGGAATTATATCATTTATCTCATAATTAATTAATTAAATTCTTAAATAACGGTGCAGGTTCTTACATTAACCCCACCTTTTTAGAATTTTGTCCGCAAAATTAGAGGCATACCTGTAACATCCCGCAAAATTAGAAAAACTTCATAACTTGCAATTAGGAGTGTGTAGTATGCTTGAAATTCGGAATTTAGCTATGTTTAGAGTGGAATTAATTTATTTAGGGAAATTATTCTAATGGAAATTATAAGTGAATACTAAGGTATTTTAAGAATTCAAAACACTGGTTAAAAAGGGGTAGAGTTACAATTAATTATAATTTAGGTAGGAACCTTAATCAGTAACTAGTGGGTATATGAAAATTATATACATTAACATCTATATATAATTAATAACACATTGAATGGGATAAGTGATCCTTGGAATTTATTTGAAATGCCATGGACTCACTAAGGCAGCGACGCTAATGTCATTGAGTAGGATTGAAAGTCAGCCCTTGATTTCTTAGTTTTGTCCAGTAATTTTCCTTGTGAAATCGGTTTGGTTGGACCTTGGATGGTCAAGTTGAAACACATGCCCTCACACATCCATCTTTAAGCCCCTATTTTATGCGTACAGTATTGGGGAGCAAGTAAATTGAGGGCTGGTAAGTGAAACAATTTGAATGTTGGAAATCAAGTAACTTAAGAGATGTATTAGAACCCATAAATCCTTAATGAGCCACGGCACAGCCCAGTAGAAGAGGGGTTGTTCAGCCAATAATGTGTCAATTACTCTATCCTTAGATAATCCAAAATAATCTGATTACATGTGTTTTTATTGGTGAAGGAAATTGCCACCTATCCACCTCATCCCCTCTTTCCCATACGCATAGTGAAAGGAGACACATCTACACAATCTGATTCCTTTCAATTCACTTAGGACAGAAACGCAGCCAAGGGTATTCCTTCACAAACCGTAAGCTACAAGGAGAAACACCACAAACCAAGTTGTATCCTCTTCCTCATCATCAATTCCACAAATCGTGAGTTCCTTAAAGAGACAAAAAAACATCAAACACCAAAGCCCACCTCTTGTATTCTCCTACTTGTTCAACCGTACATTAAATTGAAAGTTTGCGTGTTCTGTTTCTGCTTATTCTTCCCTAAACCTTAAATTCCAAGTCTTCCCTTCCCTAACCTGTTCGGCCATTACTTGCACTCAAGGGGGAATATATATTGTCATTCCTCTTTCTTATTTCTGCTCTATTAAATAGCATTTGAATCTAGTGCTTGTAAGCACAAAAACCGAATTGAGGGTTTGGAAAAATAGCCCTTAGCAATATTATGGACCATCCCTTGAACCAAGGTTTTGTCAAGCCTTGCATAGGTTAATAATCTACATAGGCAGTATGCTTTAAGCCCTTTAGCGCACCCTACACCTGGTAGGAGTTAATATGTGCATGATAATTTATAGCACTCTAATTGTTGGCCAAAACCGTATATGCATGTGTAGGTAATTGGAATGTTTCGTTACTTGACAGCAATTGGTAGGACAAAATTAAGATAGAAATATAATTAATATAGAAAGCATGAAACCGAACCTACATGCAGGAAAGATCCTGATTATGCTACTTATTGTTTATTGGTAAAAATAAGCTCAAAGTTAAAATAATTAAACTACTATAATGGCAGAAAATTCGCTTAGTATATGGACCTGAAAACTGATCACAAATCAAGGATTTAGGAGAATGGGAAAGCTAGGTAATGTATAGGAAATATTTGTGATACATTCTGACTTGGTACATATGTTTGTTAGGTGTGCTAATCTCTAAAAGAGTGGGCTGATTGGTGATGTTTGGATTATAAATGTTAAAGACTCGAGGTAAGTGTTTGGTGGTAGTACCTAATGTGACTATTAGCTAGCGTATAGAATTGTGAATTGTTGCTCACATGTGCCTTGGATTAATGTGATGTTATATGCTTCATGTATGCTGCCTATGAATGTGACAAGATGGAAAGTAATTGTTATGTGGCAGCTTGGTACGGAAAGTACATGAAAGATATGCTATTATGATGATGATCTAGTCATGCATATACACCTCATAATTCATTTGTTTCTTGTTTGTGTGTGAAGCATATCATGACATACATGCACGAATTTCATGTTGTTCATGGATTAGAATATTTATATAAATATGCATACGTTTGAGCACGCATCATATAGGCATCCCTTCGGTACCAGGGTATGGGACACTTGGCTTCCGTTCGCATAAGCCACAGTTGGAATTCACCTTTGAGGGAGCCATTATGGAATATCCACTGCGTATGTATGCGCACGACGGTGCTATGAGCGTAATGATGGCGTTATATACTCACTAATGATATGTTAGTACGCGCACGAAGGTGCTATTAGCGTAATGATGGCGTTATATACACACTATGATATGTTAACGGAAAATGAAATGTTGATGTGGCTGTTTATAATTTTGTGCCTAGTTTAATATTGTTGCATTATTGGTTTTGCTATCACACTAATGAGATTTTTTTCACCCTTTTGGGGCTGCAATTTTTATAAAATCACAGGAGGACGAAAGAGCATATGAGGACATGGATTATCTGGATATTTACTGTTAATTGCTGTTGTTTGGACTTGCTGTTATTTTGTCTGTTGGATGTCGTTGGATGACTGTACTATTGTTATGTGGAGAACCTTAGACTACTGTTGGAACCATGATTTTATTACTGTTGTGAGACTTTTATGATTATCTATTACTTTGGAGAAATTCTGAAAACGTTTTGCGAAAATAATTTCTGAACGTTTATTTAGTGCTGATTTATAAACAGTTTTGCGAGCACTTTGCGAGTTATGTTTCGAGGGGCAAACGACCTCCGATTTGCTATTATTTTATACGCACGCGAATCCCCAGACGTGCTCTTTCTATATTACCAAGAATATTTTTGTGGATCGTTGAACTTGATTTTATACGAATTTTTCAAGACAGCAACGTCTGCCAGGAAAATAATATTTTCAGCAAGTTAAGAAATTTTGAAAGTGCACTCTGATTTTTGTAAGTGACTCGATTTCAATTATAAGTTTTAATTAGCAACATCAAAATGATTTTTCAGTATCAAAGTAATGACGTCTAAAACTCTAATTCCGCTTAGCAAACAACTCTCTTGGATGCATACAAGGGAGGGTGTTACAATACCAGTCCCTAAGCTCGGGGTATTGCAGGAGAAGTTCGTTCTCCCGCTCCCAAGTACCCTCCTCTCGAGTTTTTCCTTAAGTTTTCTCTAATCAATTATGGTTGATAGCATTTCGAGTTCATTTACACCGTGAAAAGTATAAATATCTACGATGTGCTCTGCCACAGAGCACACGCTCTCAGCATTTCTTCCATTACTGGAAGGATCCACATAGTTTCACCATCCATCAGAGGATGATATGCAATACTCATTTTCAATTGAGTGACGAAAGCTCTTTGCCATGCACTCAAACACAAATGGTGAACTTCGGGTACCGATCATTGACAATGCTCTCATGTACCCTATGAAGTTCTTATTATTACCACATCCATTTAATATTGATTTATTCAACTCTTAAAACCATTTTTCTTGAATTTCTCTTATTAAATTTTGGAACTTCACCATCTTAATCTAGATATCATAAGCTTTACAATGATGTATTATAAGCTCCATTTTGATAAGTATAACTCAAGATATGTTCGCCGTAAGCAAATTGCTTAAACCCATCGTCAGAAACAGGACAACAGACACTTCTGTATTTTTCTTGAAATGTTAACCAACTCAGTTTATTCTGAAAGTTTTATGACAATACTAGACATCTTGTTCTTTAATTTGAGATAAGATTTATACCACTTCGTTAAGAAATGAAGGAGTTATGAATTTTCAAAACTCCAAGTACCATGCAACCAACACAGGAAGATTCAAACACTGTCCACATTTTTTAAATCTGGGCATGATTCAGACCTCATAAAAATACACTTTATTTTTGACATGAAACTAGACATCTTAACCTTTAATTTTATGTATACACACTTCATTTCATTAAGAAATGAGTGAGATATGCCCTTTTTAATTTGGGCTTAAGGCAAATAATATTGTTTTACAGCAGGAACACCCTTCACTCTTTTAATCATGAAATTCCCAATTCTGGTTGAAATATTCTGAATTTTTGATAAGTTATACTAGACTTACATATGTTTAATTTTTCGTAAACCACACTCCAATTGGAGTTCTACAACGCCAATTATAAATTTTTCAAAACAGAAATCCAGATTGCCCCTATTAGGGTTTTTCACTCTTCTTTAGACTAGTTTGCTTAATTCTCTTTTAATTCAACAACCAAGCTTTAATCCCATCAAAACCTTATCAAATATTCAAGTTAATAATATCATATATTAATCCTTAACATAGGAAGAACAAAGATGAAATCTCAAGATTAAACCACTAGAAATCAAGTAGGTTACCTTGTTTAGCTTCAAGTAGAACACTAGGTTCATCTCCACACTTTAAACCCTTGAAACTGAAAGAAAATGGCCTTGAAGGCTGATGGCATGTGAGGATGAAAACAAAAAAATTTCAAAGCAGAATCACACATGCTAATCAAGATACATGCTTTAAGACAGTATGATGTACCTTGTTCGTGATTCAAAACTCCAAGATGATCAGTGTTAGGTTTGAAGGTTCAAACCCTCTAACGTTGATCCACACCACCCTACGTCAAGATGCAAGAACCCTTCTTGAAAAGGCACCAAACGAACACCACAAGGAAGGCACTTTAGGCGTCCCAATAGGAGAAGAAGAAGGCAAGGTTAATGTATTTATATGAGTGAATTTTTCAGCATGAAAAACTCACAAAGTGGCGCATGGATTCTATGAGAAAAGGCTAGGTAATTTTCGAAAAACCCTAAAGAGAACCTCACAAAAGGAATCACACTTAGAGATGAGAGAATGATTGAATTGAATCAGATTTTTCTCCCAAAAATCTGACCTATGTAGCGCCCAATGGTGGAGGAATAAGTGGAGTTGTTGCAATTCAAATCTAGCCAACAACCTCCTATCATATCCTCATGAGACTAAGTCTATACCTAGTCAAAAATCTGACTTAATAACCATCATATGGCCAGCCATATGGTGCGCCCTTATTCAGCCCAAAAAGAGTCCAAATACATTGAGTAGTTGCATTCAAATTTGAACCAACTCACTCACTTATTCTCTCAACCAACCAAATATGATTGGAGCTTATTTGGTTGATCATATGACCATCATAAGACCCCAAAATCAGCGCCCCAAATCAGCCTTGGATGATGCCCAAAGATCTCCTCTTGATACTTGGAATTTGTTCCAACAAGATCTTATCTTATTCTTTTGTTATGAAACAACTTTTCATAGCCAATTCAAATTCGAATTCATACATTTAAATTCAAACGTTCAAACATTTAAATTCTAAATTTAAATATTTGATAATTAATTTAACTAATTAAATTAATTAATAATGTCTTGGACCATCCAAGCCCATTACATGTACCATGCGCCCTTTCCCTCTTAGGTGGGCTTTCAAACTTCTTCTTGGGCTAACAACCTTTATTAGGCCCAATACCTTTAATGCTATATTCATCAAGAAAATAAGGTGTTAGTGTGTGACCCATTAGGCCCAACATAGCCACTGACATAAATGGGCTTGGGCCCAACAGGCCCATAACCCATTTAATGACAACACAGAGCACTAGCAATGCTTTGTTGCCCCACAGCTAGTTAGGTTAATGACATGATCATCCTATTACATATATTTGGTTACCGTATGTATTTCCTTTCATCTCGGTTACCTTCCCTTTAAACCTAAGGTGAGGATACGTATCAACCCTTGCGGTTTAGGGTAAGCTTTAATTCGAAATAGGGAATCTTCAATTTACTGACTCTAAAGGCAGATCATCTTATGATCTCTTTTACTATGCATAGATTCCCGAGTCCTGTAAATGTCATCCCGATTTCTCCGGTTTACAGATGACCTAATCCCTCACAGAGATTTGACGAATTCCTTCAGCTTATCACCCTAGGCCTGTGCTCTTTCAGGATATGCCCAAAAGTATACCTATGAGTCTCCATGTTTCAGGCAGACGAGATATACAATTAAAGCATGCCTTCCAGAACACAGTCTAGGTGAAAACTTATTCATAAACTACCAATTACTCTAATTTCTATATTTTCGGATATGGAAGTAATATCATAGACCATACTGGTTGAGGTTTTAAAAAGGACAGGGAAGAGTAATTCTCCTATTCATTTTATGTCCATACCAGCTTTCACTAACATGTAATGGCCTTAGCCCCTTATTTTCATTTATCTAAAGACAAGGATGGTTCATTCCCTCACACGATGCAAGTCTTTTGGCCATTAACATAAACAGCCTATATGCATCATATCTTTCCCCAAAACTCAAGTCATAAATCAACATGCATATTGGTTTCAAAGAATTAAAAATTAGGAATTTCACCACATCCCCACTTCCTTGTGGTTAAACAAAGAAGAACATATATGTCTATCAATCTATCCATTCCCATTATCATGATGCTAAAATATATAACCCCACTAGAGCATGCCTTAACTTGAACAGTGATTCGAAGTTCATAGGGGAAGGAAAAACATATAATGTTCATGAAGTTTACCCTTAAGGGTGAATAATTCTATAGTTCAAGCTTGGACTTGGTCCTTTGTCTCCTTCCTAGCCCTTCTTCTATATGCAAGGCTTCTTAAATTTCAACTTCGCTGTTGTCCAAGTTCATATACTTTAGCCGAGCTTCAACAAAAAGATGAGAGTCTAATCTGACAATAGAGTAAAGAGGTTTTAGGATTGACTGAAACAAAACGGAAGAGGTGAAGGGTGGTATGCTTTAGGGTTGATGTTTTTTATACCATCGATGGTGGAATGGCTGGATGTTGAAGGAAGAAGAGGGTAGTCCCTTGCTACTCTTAAGAAGAAGAAATTAAAGGAATTGGCATGGCTTTCTTGGTTGGCTGAAAGGGATGGAGGATAAACACCCCCTGCATGTAATTTCATTGGGAGAGAGTCACAGTGGAGACATCTCTATCGGGTAAGGGTATGGTCAGTATAGGTAGAGTAGGATGAGATTCTAATATACCCACCCTAGCTTTCTTTTAATTAAATCTAATCTTACTGATTATTAAATATCGAAAAAATTCCTCACAGTCTATTATCATCGATATAATATAATATTTCATTATCCTCTACTTACACTTTAATTTACTTTTATTTTTAGATTGCTACTTAAATTACTCTTTAATTTCATTAAATTCTAAATCATAATTTCGAATTAATTTAGTAGACTATAGTCCCACAATCATGTTCAATTCTAAATAAACGGGCTGTCACAGGACGTTTTATAAACGTAAGGATTTTGTAAATGGTATTAAAAAGAAAAGGTTTTATCATATTTTTTAATGAATTGTTGTGATTGTAACTGCGCTTAATATCATAATTGATGATAACATTATCCGATGCATACGAGGTGTTACAGTATTCAACTTTTTCAAAAAATGTGATTGTAATTCAAACTATTGCGGAATCATAAATACTATTGCTTAACATCATACAACGTCTATTTAAAGTTGCTATGTGATTCCCATAAACCAACAAAGCACAAATAAACAATTTGACGTTTTACCTACTTGAGGTACATTTAGTTTTACCAAAACTGCAGATGGACAACATGTCCATAAATTTCGATCTTTTTGATATGTTAAACTAGACTCTTATATCTTTCCAACAAGGTATCTCATGCCTCAATTGGAGTTCTATAGCTGTAGATACGCTCGTCGTAAGTTAATTTCTTAAAACAGTCAAAACTGCATTAATGGGTCCACTAACATCCTACATTGCTTTTCGAACTGCATTCGTTATACTTCTCTATTTTCTCCTAAATATTATTATGTTCTAGCAGACACCTCAAGCTTCAATTGGATATATTATAAGCCTAATTTGGGTAAGAGATGAGAGAGATATGAGTTTTTCAAAAACGTATACAGCATCTGTCAACTTCAGCGTGGAACAAGACAGTCCACAGTCAAATGTAAATCGTGTAGTTTCTATAACTCCAAATGACACCAAATTTTATGACAATATAGGCGACATTCTAAGCTTCAAAATAAGGTATGTACTCTTTATTTGAACCACTATGGAGAAAGATATGGTCTCTCAAAGTTAGTGTAAAATCACATTATTTTTCTAGAAAATTCAGCATGGTCCCCTTTGTTTTTACAACCTTTTCCCACTTTATATAAGTGTGTTCCAATACTTAAAAAGGGCACCTAATTGATCAAGAGGGTGGCATCCAAAGGATCAACATACCTTGGTACACTTACAACCCACAATATTCATCAATTCATATAATGTCTCTTTACTTAAATTACAATTCCATCTCACGTTATTAATTCCTCTCATTCCTTTTCATACACAATGTCTCATTTATCATTCATTATAATTAAACATCATCAATATCTAAAACAGGCCTAAAGCTCTCCCATCACACACAAGATTCTCCAAAGATATAATTACATTTACATCAACTATCAAATTTAACTATTAAATAATCAACATAATAATCAAATGACTTAGACACGAACCATGAACAACCCTAAGCATGTGTACAACATCACATACAAGACCAAGGTTCATGCACTAAGTCAATGATACAAAATAAACAACTACCATGTGTATCAAAATAATATCTCAAAATGCCAAGTAAATCCTCATGCACTCCTATGTATATGTCAAAATACTCCATATGCTTGTATCCACACTAAGTGGGCTTCTTGCCCACTACTCCTCCAACAACACTAGTGGTACCTGAAAAGAAGCCCCCATAACCGGGGGGGGTGAGATTTGACAATCTCAGTAAACCACAGGTCTTGGAGGGTCACTCCATCCAATGGCTGACTCAAATATGCAAACATAGATAATATCCATATAACACATCATACCATCAAACAATCAATCAATCAATAAAAAAATCAACAACCAATTGAACATAAATCCAAGAACATCCATCAGGGATATTGTTCAAGGATCCCATCATATAACTCTCGAGATATTCTTAGAGTGTTAATAACTCTAAGCCACAACGCCAACCAGAACCCCCACAAAGAGTCTTATCTAGTGGAATCCCCTCCAATTTTCTACTGATCAGAGAATAGGCAATCAGGCTTTACAGGCAATCAGTTCTCATGGGCAATCAGGCCACACAAGTAATAAGGCCTCTCGGGCAATCAAGCATCACAGACAATTAGGCCCCACAAGCAATCAGGCTTCACAAACAACATGCATATTTCACACAATATATTATATGCATGAACATACTTTATTAAACATTATCACAAGTCACAAATTTCAACCATTCTCAAAGGACATGGTGGAGCACACAAAGGAACTAACCTCAGGACACACAGAAGTTTACCTGTAAAAAATTTTAAGCTCAATGCTCTACAAATGGTTCCGAGGAAGACAACATACAATGATCATACACATAATGATCAACACATAAGCTTGATAAACACAAGCAAATTACAAAACAATAACCCCTACACAAACACATATAGCCCAAGGTTTTAAGGCCATCAAATGCCTCATTGTGTCCTTAATTCTTTCTAACCAATTTCATCACTTTAATATCTTATAACCCAAATCACCAATACATTTACACACCCTCTATCAAGCCACAACACAATTTACAACATCTTTCCCTAATTTTTTCAATATGGCCGAATGTGTACATAATGAGGGCCAAGATAATTATCAACAATTCACAAGCTTAAAACTCTTATTATACCTCATCATTTATGATTCAAACAACCGCCAATTCAATTACACCATCCATCAACAACTTCCTTCACAAATCATCAATCTTTCACCTTGAAAATTTGTCCAAGTGTTCTCACCAAAATCACTTAAATTTTTATTGGATTTTTGTCGTTTATTTATCCATACAAACAATAAATTTGAAAGGGACATAGTCATAAAATTTCTCCAACCATACTCACCAACATACACATCACATTATGTCTTCAAAATTTCAAAAATTACAAAGGTTGTCAAAATGACATTTTGAACACATTTCCACCGATTATTTTTAATCCTTATCATATTTTCCAACTACAACCAAGTCCAAAAACCACTTGAACATCACTATTCAAGCTTACATCTTTCATGAAAACCCATATATTAAATCACCACAAAACAAGATGAAAGTAAAGTTTTCTCACCACAAAAGTCTTCACAATGGCATAAGGAATGAATTTCAAGCTTCCAATGAATTAAAACACTTCTCCAAGCTTCACGACACCATGAAAATTTCCACCTTCAAGGTGAGTTTTCTCTTCACACACTCACATTCTCAAGGATTTCTGTTAAGGGTTTTAATCTCCAAAGGATTCTAAGCACTTTTCATGTTCAAACTTTCTTGATTTTATGACAAAATAAAAAGTTACAAATCCAAGATCATTGTAACGGCTCGTTACGTACCAGTGTTGTTAACATTGATTATGATATTAAGCGCAGTTACAATCATAGCAGTTCATTTAAAAATGCGAGTAAACTTTTTCCTTTTCATTACGTAAGCATTTAAAACAATAATAAAACGTAATGAGTAAAAGTTATGATCATAACTGAAAAATAAGTGCGGAAATTACAATAAATGCCTAACTATCATATAATGCTTTTCTCAAGTCACTAAGGGGTTCCCATAAACTCACTTCGCATAAATCTCACTTTTACGATTTTTACATAACTGAACATGGTTCATTAATATGGACATTGCGAGAGGTTTAGTGGTTACGAACCTATCATATTTTAGTATATTATTCTAGACTTAATTACCTTTCTAACAAGCTATCACACACTCCATAAATTTCTCATTTTCTCCGATTATCATCGTTTGAAGTTGGACAAGCAAAGCTGCCAATCAACCTCAAACAAGGCTCCAAATAGCCTCTACCATTTCTGCGATTCTGAACAAACTACTGCACCAATTTATCTCAAATTTTTATACAGTAAATTAGACACCTTAAGCTTAAATTTGACATATCATAGGCCTAATTTGACCAAAAATTTAGGGAGAAATAAATTTCCCAAAAACTGCTCCTGACAGCCCCCAAGTGCAGGGCAATCCGGACAGTCCTTACTTTTCTGCGTCTACAGGTCTACGTACAACTCTAATGGCTGCCAAATTTTGGCACAATATAGTTGACATCTTAAACTTTAAAATGGTGTATAAAACGTCCCAATTGGACCTATATGAAGGGAGATATGCTCTCCCAAAGTTCATCCAAAAACTGTCATTTTATATAAAATTCGACGGCATCTCTTTTGTTTATTCAACCTATCCCACTTTTATCAAAAGTGTGTTATTATCCTCAAATGGTACCTAATAGACAAGGGTGCCACTGAAGGACCAACAATGCATTGGTGCTCTTAAAACCCACAACAATTTATATCATTTCTCTCACTTTACAATCATTACTTATAATGTTAAACTTAAATCATTTCAATCACATTATCCCATTTGCATGTATTCTTTCAACATACACATATTCATAACTTAAAATAGGCCTATTGCCTTTCATCATATATCATGCTTCAATTTACACAAGGCCCAACATTTACAAATTACAATTCTCCAATGAAAAGCATAATATGAACCTCCAAATACAATCATGGTAAATATATAACTAGACTTAGGCAAAATATGACATGAACAAATATGAGAATATGCATAATCCTAAATCCGTATACAATGTTCATGCCCTAAGTCTAGCCTAAGCCAAAATGGCCTCGAAATGCAAAAAGTGCTCAAATCTCCAAGTGTTCATCCTATGAGCCTCTTGCCCACAGCTCCAACCCCACTGCTACTACCTGAAATAAATACCTCAACACGGAGTGAGATATACGAATATATCTCAATAACCCAGAGATTCTGGAGATTACTCTGTCTAATGGCTCACTCAGATGTTAATCAATAATGAACTATAACAACCAAAGAGGGATAAAGTAAGAGGTTTAGTGAAGTAGGGATGAATAAGGAGTAAAAATATGATGAAGCTGGAATGGTCAATACCAAAACCACGCAACATCCGGTCTATTGCCTCGGCATATAGCCTACGGGTTCTCATCCAAGGAAGTGTTCCCAGAACATCAACCAAGGCACCCACCACCAATACACCCGAGACTTTCCTAGAGTGCTCCTCAACGGATAACAACTCCATGTCCCCAGGTCAAATGGAACTCACTCATGGAGACCTATCCAATGGAAGTCCGTAACGCCCGAAGGCAACTATCTACTGGCTAGAGAAACGGTATATCCTATGTATCCAATATATATACTTATGCATGAGCATGTTATAATTACACTATTAACATACAACCTCCAACCACTACCCCCAAAGGGCATGGTGGAGCACAAACGGGGATTAATCCCAGTACCAAAGGATTACCTTGTTAAAGCTCCCTCTCTAGGTAACTCCAATGCAAGGTACCACCGAGCTTGGTCCAACCAGAAATACCTACACACAGGTCATTCCAATTTCAATTAAAACCACATAAAAATATACATTGGGTTGTACAATAATTCATACACTTTTCACAAGCACTTACCATAATTCTTTTGGTCAAGGACCAAAGGCAACCCACCAAGCTCACCGTTCCAAGTTCACGTCCGTGGGAGGCAACCTACAATGATCACACAAGGATCATCAATACAATGGTGCAACCAATTCCAAACACAAAGCACCACGCTCCCACACACAGACTCATGGATTCAGCCAAATGGCCCAAAAATATTTAGCTATGTTCTTAATTTGATTTCAAGGTTTCTATGGCTTCACAAGCTCAACCCAACACCAAACCAATTGCTTAATTTCACTCCATTACCATCCAACATTATTTTTCCCAATTATCTTTCTTTAGGCAAATTTCTACACTTAGACATATCTAATGGTTCCACTTCCAACTCACATGCATCAAACCAACATACAACCTATTTAAACATAGTTCACAACTACACAACACCAATCACATGATTTTCACATCATCTTTTCCTTATTTTCCCTACATGGTTGAATTCATCATGCATGTATACCTAGGGATATTCAATCCAATTTTACACTTCCATACATCATACAATCCTATAATTAACTCATACAATTACTCCACAACTCAATTACACAATCCTACAACCATTCCATTTTACGAAGTCTTGAATTTCCATCTCAAAATTTGCCTAAGTTATGACATTTTTCCTCAATAATTTTTATGAGCTCAATCATCATAAAACATCATTCTAAGATGCTTTTATCTAATACACATTTTCAATTTAAAGTCCATAACCATATCAATCCATACAAGCATGCTTTAGGTCTTCAAGATCAAATCCAATGAATCAACCAATGAAATGTGTTGAAACTTATCTACAATCAAGGCCTAAGACTCATCCACACAATACGCAAGTAATGGAGGATCAAACCACTCCAAGAACATCAACATTCTTCATCAAAATCGTAGCCATGGGTCCCCTTTTTCTCCCAATCTAGCGAGTTTCATGCCTTGAAAATACCATGGTTGTGTTTAGAAGGTTGTTTACTTAAAGTTTGATGTAGTGAAAGTTGTGCTTTGGTTGAGTTTTGATGGAGTTTGGAGGAGATGAAGTTTTGAAGCAAAACTTGCATACACACCAAGGGGGGCCACGATTTTGGAGAGAGGAAGAGGTGGGGAAGAACATGAATAATGTTCTTAGCTTATGTGTCATGTTATACTTAAGTGGGGTGGGCCCCACCGCCACCTCACGCGATTCAAATTAATTTAAAAACTCCCGCTTAAACCACTAAACATCCATTAATTTCTAGAATATTTAGAAACTCCAATTTTTAACATTAACCATTGTCCTTTAATTATTCTTGGTCAGATGGATCCGGAGTTTTCCAGTCGTTTGGTGAAATCACAATTTTAAACTGTTATGTGCACTGTGGGCACGCTTCCCCAAAAACCCTAATTTTAATCAATTTTCATCAGAAATCATAATCTCTAGTCCTATGTACCATTTTTCACTTATTTCCAAACCTAGAGCTCAAAATTCATTCGACACGCTTTACAGTGCAACTGTACCGTGATATTTTTATCCGGTAAAAATACTATTCATATTTTTTTTTCAGAAATTTGTCTAACCACTCAATTTTTTTTTCTAAATCCATTTCCAGGGTTAGTTTTTCCATTTGATACCTTCTACTCAATTTTCCTTTCTTAGGGTTACGTGTTTGGCAATTTACCGTTTTACCCTTTTTACGTATTTTGACTCCGAATTCAGGATTTTCACTAATCCTACCCTTTAATCCATATTTTAAATATAATTACATGATTTAGAATTACGAGGTGTCATACTCACACACTCATGGAGGTTCGGCCAAGCACAAGGAGAAAGGAAGAAGACAAGTCAAAATAGGCTAATTTCAAGACCAATAAAGCTTAGCCACCAAATTTGACTTTTTGATAAAGTTATAAAATATCTAAAATTCAATTTGCATAATCATCCATCTTGAAACTTCTTTTAGAATCCAAGACTTAGATATTTTTACATAATTCAATCCTAATACAGTAATCCCATTTAAGTTTCTCTGTAAAATTATATACAGTATTTCATCAAATAATGTCTAATTATATCATTTCATAATTTTAGGGTTACAATAATTATCAAATTACCATTTTTCTCTTCGAGTGTATTTTCACCCGAATTTTAGAATTTTCACTAATTAAATCCTCCAATCCACAATTCAATCATTAATAATGCATTTTCTAATATGCAAGGTAGGATTTAGAAATTTGAGGAAATGAGGTGCAAGGTTAGAGGAATGTGGTTTTAGTCAATTAAGTGGGTTCCACTAACCTTAATGTGCACTTATTCACTAAATCCACTCATTAACTCTTTTCTTAACTTAACTTAGGCATCTCTTATTATTTTTCGCTCACTAACATTTATGAATAATAGTTATTAATTTACTTCTAAGTTCAGGGTATTTTTCTATACCCTATGTGTCTACTGCGAAACACGTAGTATCCTCATTTTTCGCTGAAAGCTAACATAATTTAAATAATTAAAATTTCTTTCTAATTATCAAACTTGAAATATTAAATTATTAAATAATTCTTAAAATCACAATTGATTTCTTTCAAGTTTCCGGGTAATCTCGCCGGTAAATCTTTTTACCATAAAATACACTGCATTTACACTTTCCCGAAAAGTAAATTAATTTAAATAATTATAAATTCTCTCTAATTATCCTATTTGAATTTTGGAATAATTTCCTAAAATCATAATTTATTATTAAAATTCTAATTTAACGGTGCGAGTTCTTACATGTGTCAGCTTTTTTTGATTCCTTATTTATTATACAATTTTACTCTTATTTTAAACTTATATTTATAAATTATATCATTTATCCTGAAAATTCATTCTGATAATAAATTATTTTATCTTCTCTACTCTAAAACTATCATAACAACTTTATATAATTACTAAATAACTTTTAATTTTATTTTTTAATCTATTTTTAAGCTTTAACTTAAAAGTAACTTTTAAGTTAAAAAGAGAGTTGACAAACAAACTATAGACTCTCTTCATTAATATGAAGATAAAATGTAACGATGACAAATTATAAAAAAAAGAGAGAAAAAAATGAGCAAATTATAACTTCTCTTACGTAGATATTATATAATAAAAAATACTTTATTTAATATTATTAAAAATAAAAAATAGCCACGAATAATTATTGGAAAAAATATTAGTCATTTCAAAAGAGTTAACTATATATCAAAACATAATTATTTCTCTTAAAATACATAGTGGTAAAATATCATTCGTCTTCCTTTCCTCGATTTCCTTCGCATGGTGCAATAAGAATACAAACATACTGGACCAATATTAATAAAATTGGACCGATCTAGCGAAATAGATCTGGGAATCAATAAATCGGTCATATAATCAATCTAATTGAAGCAACAAACTAGCTATACATCAGAACTGGTGTGACCCGGCACGACCTGGTCCAATCTCAAAAAAAAAAAATAGCAAAAAAAAAACATTTAAAAAAAAATCATAATAGACATATTTGAGTATTTTTTGCTTATTGACTTACATAGGTTATGTATCTACAACACTAATATATCTGTATTATGCACTATACAAGAAATTTTAATTTGACTTAAAATTAGAGAAGTCATTTACTGAACCTAAAATCTCGTATCACGATCATTATATTTTTGTTTGATCCTTTATTAGATAATAATGTGTGATTTATTATTCTTTATATTAAAATATTTGAAATTTATTTTTTACAAATATTTGATTATATTTATAATATTTTAATATAAATTATAAAATTATATATAATTATCATATGATTTAAGCAGTAGTCCCTGATTGAACCAATCAATCTCAATCGAATTTAGGGGACTCATTTATAATATCATTCCGCTCTATTTCTTATCCTTTGTTTTAAAAATGGCATGCCAAAGAGGACCATACCACGTGAGACCATACCGTGTGACATGCGGAAGGTAAACCAAACCGAACCAAACTTTCTTTTTTAAATTTTTATTTTTTTAAATGGCCTCGCACCCCAGAAACCAACCCAAAAGATAACATTTCCAAGCTGCATCTGCTGACAGTGAGAGTGATCTGGATGTGCTGGTATCTATCCAATTAGTTATTGGTCATGAGATTTATTTATATATATTTTGATAGATTAGAAATAAAATTTGTGATGATTTTATCTATATTATAACAAATACTGAATGGAATCTTCACGGTTTTGAGTTTTCAATTGAAAGGTTAAATTTGTAGCAACCTTTTGAAATTCCATTCGATTTATAATTTTATTGTAATGTTTGGTTGCTTTTGGATTTCAGGCACAAAGAAGTTAGAGCCTAGATAGAGTGAAGTGAGTTTGGTGCAGGGTGTGTTTGTTGGTTACATGGCTTACAAATCGCTAAGCTTTATCACTGTGTCCGATATTGAATCCCTTGGAGTTGCAAGAGAAGCTGCTGCTACACTCCATGAACGTCTCACAGAAATCATTGGAATTCATGGAGTTGGTACCCCTGCCACGTGGCAGAACATCACCAGCAGCATCCTCAACCCTGAACTTCCCTTCTCTTTTCATCAGATGTTGTACTATGGTTTCTACAAGGATTACGGTCCCGACCCACCCGCTTGGATACCCGACCCGTATGCTCTTTAAGACCACTTCTCGTTCAATATGTATCATTTATGTACATATTTTGATAAAACTTTGGAAGTTCATGATTTTTCTTTATGTGGACACATGCAAGATCCGTGGTTAATGTGTGCAATAATTTAAATTATGAAATAAGAGCTAATGAGCTTTTTGTTGTTGTTAATTCATCTGTAATTAGGGAAAATGCTACTGTGACGAATGTTGGTCAGTTACTAGAAAAGAGGGGTAAAGAGTTTCTGGGTTCAGCATATAAGGATCCAATTACAAGCTTTCCTGATTTCCAGAAATTTTCAGTCTCAAACCCTGAGGTTCAACCAAGATAATATCAAAAAATTTCTTTGAATTTCTCAACTTTTCTCGTACTTGGCAGTTTCAGTGTTTGTCATTGTTATTGTGTGTTGTTTCAGGTTTATTGGAAAACTATGCTGGATGAAATGAACATATCTTTTTCGAAACCACCTGAATGCATCTTACATGATAACCTCGCGGGGGAAAACCCAGGTGGTAAATGGCTTCCTGGAGCATCTATTAATGCGGCAAAGAATTGTTTAAGTTTAAATTGCAGAAGAAGCTTGAATGATACTGTAATAATATGGCGCGATGAACTACATGATGATCTTCCTGTTCAAAGGATGACACTTGGGGAATTGCGTGAAGAGGTCTGGTATGCTGAAAATAGCCTGTCCATTTGCTATTAGCTTTTATTGCTTTTTTCTTGCTACACTTGTGAATTGTACAATATGTATCTTCGTTGTTGTTCAGGACATTTCAAAATTCCTTTTGTGCCAGCTTTCCTCATATAATCAGTTTAGTCTATCATTTGTTGCCTTTATTCTTGACCATAATCATAGCTTGTATGGCAGTTTACAACTTATAAGAGTTGGCAGGATAGACCTCCCACTTCCACAGTATTAAAGTGCAGTTTCTTACTTGTGTGTTGGAAGATTGTGGTTTGGACCAATTGTACCAGAAAATATAGATGGTAGCTTTATGTAGCAGTTTTTCCAAACTTTATAACGTCCTAAAAGATACTTGCTGCACAGCTAACAAGAGTTGGCAGGCTACGTCCGTGCTTCAAACAAAGTGCAAGTTCCTACCTTTCTAATCTAACTTGTGTGTATTTGACTTGCTTCCTAACTTGTATATTTGAAAATTATGATTTGATCCCCAAAAATATAGATGGTAGCTTTATGCAGCAGTTTTTGAATTCATGGTATATCTTTGGGTAAATCTTTGAATTTGAAACAGTGCATAGTGTGGTTAGTCTATGCTTATAGCTTCTTTAGTTCAAAATATCAAAATAAAAAAAGAAAGAAATGAAATTGTGTTGCATCTTTTAACTTGTAGGTTAGTTGCGCATGCTCTTGAATCACTGGGTCTGGAGAAAGGATGTGCAATTGCGATTGATATGCCAATGAATTTTAAATCTGTGGTTATCTACCTAGCTATCATTCTTGCAGGTTATGCTGTTGTATCCATTGCTGATAGTTTTGCAGCACTTGAAATATCAACCAGGCTGAAAATATCAAATGCAAAAGTCATATTTACTCAGGTTGATTCCCTATTTTCATCTGGTGATTTTTTTATCTTGTCTTTTCAGGTGTTTTGATGATTTTTCCTGGATTTGTCACTTAGGAAACTAAAGTTGTTGTTTATTGCTATTGAAATTATATGCATTTTTAGGTAGGGAAGGACGAAACGAAAGAATAGATACATGATGATCTTAAATTGATATTCATTTGATATGATACAAAATGCAAGGTACTAATCACTATTATAATAATACTACACTCATATTCCTAATTAAATAAGGAAACAAATAATAAAATATAATGAAATTTGACAACCACTCCTAGGAGATCTTCTAAGATACTCTATTTATTCAAAGAGGCAATAAGGATATTACAGGGTATTCTCTAGATATTCTAATACTCACCTTCAAGCTGAAGCTTACTAAGCTTCAAGCTTGTAATTAAACATACTAAAATAAAATAAATGAAAAATAGAACATAGCCAACATCTGGGATGGAGACATGTCAGATTGTATTTGGGATAAAGACAGGTTAAACTGTATTGGGTTGGTGTGAGTCATAGTCAACATAAATCACAACTAGTATGATTCATTCCTGAGAAAGAAGTCACTACTGATATGATTCTGTTAGGAAACAAACAGTATCTAGACACAATTAATGAATAGTTGTTCTGTATTCTCTCTATTCCAGTAATTCACCATTGTTTAACATGAAATAAATCTGGCTACATCTCCATAGTAACAGCTATGGATCAGAATTACAATGAAATAAAGGAAAATAACAATGACGAAAAGCAATAAACAGGGTCCTTCGAGACACCTTGAGAATCTCCCACAATTGCCTGAGCAACTCAATTGACCTCCACGGTGGCCACACCTCATTCACGTACATAATTTATCACTTTCAGGCACAGCTTGCGTAACAAACTCCTCTAACAAACAAGCTGACTTAGCATTCTCATTGGGCTGTGACACAGCAGCTCTAACATCTCCATTGGGCCACTTACTCCTATTACGGTCTCTAATATAATCCTTCCCAAATTGGGCTTTGTGAAGTTGAGCCCTATCAATACTTTCCCCCAAAGAAAGCACCTTGTCCTCAGAGTAGAAATCAAGGAATTGGGCTTGGATAACAACAAAGTCTTCCCACGAATTCTCAAAAGGAGGAAGATCATGCCACTGAATTAATGCTTGCAACAGCCCCTGGTGATCCCTGTGCCATTGCAACACCTTTTCCGGCACCACAAACAATTCCCACTCCTCGGAAAGACCAGAGGGTAGAGTTTGAGCATTGGCAATAGGACGCTCTGCCTCCTTGAGCAAGGATACGTGAAAAACCGGATGAACCTTGCTAGAAGTTGGAAGGGCCAACTTATAAGCAGTTTCACCAACCTTTGCCAGAACTTCAAATGGTCTGTAGTAACGTGGACTTAATTTTTCATTAACTTTAGAAGCCAGAGATTTCAATCTGCAACGCTGGAGACGCAAATAGACAAAGTTACCCACCTCAAACTGCACATCCTTCCTTTTTTTATCCACTTGAGACTTCATGCTGTCCTGAGCTTTGCGCAAATTCCCCTTTAACTCCTCCAAGATAGCTTCCCTATCAGCCAACAGTTGGGAAACTGCATCCACTGCTGGAAAACTATTACCAACCCGTAAGAGGCTAGGAGGATCAACACCATACAACGCCTTAAATGGGGTCATCCTTGTGGAGTTCTTGTAAGTGGTGTTGTACCAATACTCCGCCCAGTGCAACCACTTAGGCCAAGTGCGGGGTTTGGGACTACAAAAGCAACGTAAATAGGTTTCAAAACTCTTATTCACCACTTCAGTCTGCTTGTTTGATTGGGGATGGTATGCAGTTGTGAATTTAAGTTTAGTTCCTGCGCATATAAAAAGCTCAGACCAAAAATGACTTTGAAACAACCGGTCCCTATCTGACACAATGGTAAGAGGGAACCTATGTAGCCTAACCACCTCCCTAACAAACAAGTCAGCAACCTCCTTAGCAGAATAAGGATGAGCCAATGGCAAGAAATGAGCAAATTTGGTGAGATGGTCTACCACTACAAAGATAGTGTCCACTCCGTGAGCCTTAGGTAAGTCGCCAACAAAGTCTATGGATATATCCATCCAAACCTGAGACGGTATGGGCAATGGTTGGATTTTCCAGCAGATCTGGATAGGACTAACCGGTTTCTGTAGAAAAGGCGTCCCCCCTGTAGGTGGAACCCGGCGTGAGAGGCTGGATTTTCCAGCAGATCTTGAACTATGCTCATAAGTCTCGGATCAACTTGCACTTCACGGTCAATCTCCCCCAACTGAGGCAGCTGTACCCTCAGATACCCGGACACGCCAGTTTTTAAAAAAAATGCGTGTCGGACACCGACACGCTCTGACACGTTCCGACACGCGATCAACATTTTGGGACACGTGGTCAACTCTCCAACACGTTTTTTTGACACGTAGTCAACTTTTTTCGACAGGTGGTCAACGTTCCGACACGCTCCGACACGTTTTTTTTTTTTTTTAGTTTTAATTTTATTTTATTAACTAAAAATAAAAAAATTCATTTATAAATCAATTTTTTTTCTGTTATGAAATTTGACATAAAAAATTAACAACGTACGAAAAATTATTATTTTCTATATTTATGTTATGAAATTTGAATATTTGATTGGTTATATGACTTATAGACTGTTATATGTATTAAATATAAATTATATTATATATATTAGAAATATTATTTAATATCAAAACGTGATCCAACGTGTCGAAATATGCCAATTTTTAGAATTAACGTGTCGTCGTGTCGTGTCATGTTGTGTCGTGTCCCGTGTCCGGTGTCAGTGTCCGTGCATCATAGGTTGTACCTTAGACAACAGAAAAAATTCCTCACTACGAGACAAAGCATCAACGACAACATTCCCTTTTCCCGGCTGATAATGAATCTCAAAATCATACCCCATTAGTTTAGAGACCCATTTTTGCTGACCCTCTCCTAGTACCCTCTGCTCAAACAAATATTTGAGGTTTTTCTGGTCTGTTTTAACAACAAAATGCCGACCCAACAGGTACGGTCTCCGCTTTTGGACAACAAATACTACAACCATTAGTTCTTTTTCGTAAACTGATTTCCCAATAACGTGCTGCGAAAACCCCCTACTGATATAGGCTAAGGGCCTGCCCTCTTGCATTAATACCGCTCTTATACCTTTACCTGAGGCATTAGTCACCACAACAAAAGTCTTGGAAAAGTCAGGGAGGGCTAATACAGGGACAATACTCATCAACTTCTTCAATTGGTCAAAAGCAGCGTGCGCATTTTCATCCCACTTAAAGGCATCTTTCTTCAATAAATCTGTGAGAGGGCGTGCTAGTTTGCCATAATCCTTGACAAACTTCCTATAGTAGCCTGTTAATCCGAGGAATCCCCTCAGTCCCTTAACGTTCTTTGGAATTGGCCACTCTTCCATTACCTTGATCTTTAAGGGGTCAGCCTGTACTCCTTCTTCAGTAACTATATGCCCAAGATACTCCACTTGCTTTTGTCCAAAAACACATTTCTTTTTATTTGCAAACAATTTGTGAGAACACAGAATATCAAATATCTTCCTCAAGTGGTCTACATGTTCAGCAGCCCCTTTACTATATACCAATATGTCATCGAAGAAACCTCAGATACTGTTTCAACACATAATTCATAAGGGCTTGAAATGTAGAGGGGGCATTAGTAAGGCCAAATGGCATTACTAAATACTCGTAGTGTCCCTCGTGAGTCCTAAAAACGGTTTTGGGGATATCCTCGTCCTTCATTCGGATTTGATTAAATCTTGATTTAAGGTCTAGCTTACTGAACACCCTTGACCCCCCACCTTATCCAATAATTCGTCAACAACTGGAAGGGGGAATTTATCCGGGACTGTGACTTTATTTAAGGCCCTATAATTCACACATACTCTCCAGCTCCCATCATTTTTTTTTCACCAAAATAACAGGGCTCGAATACGGGTTTACACTTGGCCTAATCATACCATCACTTAGCAACCAACTTCTCAATCTCAGATTTCTGGTAAAAAGGATACCTGTAAGGTCTGTTGGGCACCTGAGCATCCGGTTTCAAAATGATGGCGTGGTCTTAACTCCTTTTTGGAGGAAATCCCTTGGCCTCAGCAAAAATATCCCCAAACTGCACTAGCAGATCGTCAAGCTCCTTCCATTCCTCTTGGAATTTCTGAGAGGGAAGGGAATTTTCCCACTTCACGTAGTAGCCCTGTCCTTCTTGCTCCAGTGCCTTTGCCATCGATTTAAGTGAGGCAATGGTCCTGGAGAGAGACGGATCTCCTTTAATGCTTGCCTCCTGCCCATCAATTAAGTATTTGATGGTCATCTCTCTAAAATTCGTCTTGCACAATGATGCTATTCTGAATTCCAATAACAACTCCCCTACACACCCCCTGGCATGTCACCTTATGCGCGTTCCCTATCTCGACAGTGCATGTGGGCGTCACCTCCACCTTCAACCCCAAGCTGTCTATCAGTCCTTGCTTGACGAAGTTACTAGACGCCCCACAATCAATGAGCACCTCCACCCGTTTGCCACCAATCATCCCCCATACCTTCATGGACTGATTCGATGAGATCCCCATCAGGCTCTGCAATGATAACTGGAGAGACGTATCCTCATCGTTCTGCAACGGGACAGCCACGACCAACTCGACTTCCTCCATTGACTTTGGGTCTTCTACGTCTTCTTCATCTACGATGAGGAGATGAAGTTGTCGAGCGGTACACTTGTGTTCTGGTCCCCACTTTTAATCGCACTTAAAGCATAGCCCCTGACGCCTTCGCTCTTGAGTCTCAGCATCTGAAAGGCGTCGGACTTATTCCTGGATGTCTCCGTCGCGCGACTTCCGACGAAGCTTCCCTGCGTTGGCTCTCCTTGTGTCACACGTGTTTGGGTTGATTTGGGGAAATCTGAGGCTGCCTTCAGTGTTGTGTGCCTTAACCCAGAATTAGAGGAACTCCAGTGTGTAGTGTTCCTTGGGCCCATATTGAGTCTCTGAGGCCCACTAGCACTTTTAGGACCAAAGAAGCCCACTTCTTCCTCAGCCTACGCAGCATTCCTAAGGTCAATCCTTTGGGACAATTTCATTATGGAAGTCAAACGCAGCTCAGTGTTCATAAGGACTTCCTCTCTTATACTAGCTTTCAGCCTACTCAGCCAAGCCCCTTTCAATATCTCTTCATCAGCATACCTCATCATCCCTACCACCGTCTCGAACTCTGCATGAAAATCAGCTACGGAACCCGTTTGCTTCAACGCGTATAGAGGACCGTAAGGATTATCAATCATCTCTAGTTGGAAACGGCCTAAAATTTCACGCCTAAACAACTCCCAAGTGATGGTGACATTGTTGAGCTCCCACCATTAGTACCACGTGAGAGCTTCACCTTCCAGAACAAGCATTACAGCCGCCACTTTCTCCTCGTTCCCAATCTCATTTGCTTGGAACTACCTCTCCACCTTGCTTTACCAGGCGTATGCGTTTTGCCCAGAGAATGAGGGAATTTCAAGCTTCCTGCACCTCAGCTCTCCGTAACTTGCCCCTCTGCGATTCCCATTCGAACCAGAGGAATCGCTTCTCCTTCTTCCCCCAAAATTTCGCTCGTCCCAAAATCCTTCAGATCGGAGCTCTTGGATTCCAGCCCCGAGCTCCCTCAACTGCCTGATGATTTCTTCCTGATTAATATCACTTGCTTCCATTCGTTTGATCAGCTCCTCTTGTCCCAACTCTGTTCGACGTGACCTCTCTTCCAATCCTTCCATGGTTCTCGTTCGCACCATAACCCAGCTCCCAGTCGGAGCTTTGATACTAATTTGTTAGGAAACAAACAGTAACTAGAAACAATTAATGAATAGTTGTTCTGTATTCTCTAATCCAGTAATTCACCATTGTTCATGGCTACATCTCCATAGTAACAGCTATGGATTAGAATTACGGTGAAATAAAGGAAAATAACAATGACGAAAAGCAATAAATAGGGTCCTTCGAGACACCCTGAGAATCTTCCACAATTTCCTGAGCAACTCAATTGACCTCCACGGTGCCCACACCTCATTCACGTACGTAATTTATCACTTTCAGGCACAGCTTGCGTAACAAACAAGCAGACTCAGCATTCTCATTGGGCTGTGACACAGTAGCTCTAACATCTTCATCGGGCCACTTACTCCTATTATGATCTCTAATATAAACCTTACCAAATTGGCCTTTGTGAAGTTGAGCCCTATCAGATTCATTAGTGGAAAAGGATAGCATGACAAACACCTTCCAAATTTCTCCCTCTCAATGCAATGCTAGGATTGAAAAAGAGTCATATAGTAGCAAAAATAATGGAAAATCAAATACAACAACCGCAAAAAATGCCAAGAAACAACACATCAAACGTGACAGAGAGACTTTGAGAGAATAAATCATATTTGGCCATCGAACACAGAAAACTATAATAGAGGAGCCAAATAGCTATGAGAAGGCTGCAAATAGAAGTGAAGGATTTGGTTGGAAATGGCGCAACAAGGTAAACAATGGTGGAGGTAGAATGAATAAAGACAACACATGCAATAAAGAGGCTGATTGAACTGATTTCAATGACTGGTTGGACAAGGTGAGCCCTGATATGGAAAGAGGATGAGACAATGAGTCAAATGGAAGCGACCATGGCTAGAAATGTTGTTGGATGTGTCCTCACACCAAGACGCATCCTCACATGCTAAGCATGTAGATTAGCATATGAACGTTTTACATGTGGGGATGCGTGGCAACTTGGAAAGCGACGAAACTCTAGCGGTGGAATGGTGATGTACTGGCAATAAGGATGGTGGCAATGCTGGGCTGAAGAAGCCCGTTACAGAGATGAACCAAGGAGAGAAAAGGTGGCTTGAATTTGTCATGCTTAATGGGAAGGTGAAAAATAGTCACTGAAAATTAAGGTAAGATGAAACAAAATATACCAAGTAAAAAGAGTTCCAACTTTGGAAAACTTGACATTGGAAAAGGATGAGATAGGTCACGGAGGATGGTATTGCTTTGATATTATATTGAAAATATTGAGACTTTAGGAAAGGTAGAAGGAAAAGAGGGAATAGAGACTATTAGAGATATGATATAATATATAAAATGATTCATTTGCCTTCACCTAACAACTTAAGCTTTTTGGATAGTTCGTTTCCTGCTTTTGTATCCAAGTGGTCATGAGTTCGATTCTCACCATCCCTATTTTCTAATAAAATTCAAAAGTAAGATAAAATCAGCACAAGGTAAATAAAAAAAAGGCCTATGCATTATCTATGCTTCAAGATCAAAGGGCTCTTGCGTGAGGGGATTTGTTAGAGATAATATATGAAATCATTAATATGACCTTCACTTAACAACTTAAACTTTTAGGTTGAATTGATTATTTGACAAGGTATTTAAGCCTCTATAACCAAGTTATCCAGAGTTTGATCCTTGCCGCACCCATCTATCTAATAATCTTCTAATAAATTTTAGATGGAGTATTAGAATATCTAGAAATATCTCATAATATTATCATTGTATCTTAAAATGAAGAGAGTTTCTTAAATGATCTTTTTTGGAGTGGTTTCCAAGTTACATTATATTTCATGATTTGTTCCCCTTTTTTTAATTAGGATCAGGCCTCTATTCTAAATAAGAGTTAGAACTTTGTATTTTGTATCACATCCTTCATATCAAATCATTATCAATTTTAGATTATTCAATCTCTATTCTTTTTTTCCTCCTTTGCTATCTAAATTCCTATAATTCAACTATTTAAGAAACCTAGCTTATTTCTTGATGTCAGCTATTATTGGCACTCCAATTGTAGTGTCATAGTTATTGACTTTTTTCCTGTCTCATTCTTCCTTTTCCCTCCTCTCTTTTATTTTTCAGGATCTTATTATTCGTGGTGACAAAAGTCTCCCCCTTTACAGGTGAAAATCCTTCTTACCATTTAGTAAAGTAACCCTACAACTGAGTTGTCTCCTTTGTTTCTCAGTAATAGGGTGTCTCATGTTGTTGCTTCACAAATGCAGTAGAATTGTGGATGCCCAGTCACCTATGGCAGTAGTTCTCCCTTCCAGAGGCTCTGGGTTTAGCATGAAACTGCGCAATGGTGACCTTTCTTGGCTTGATTTTTTGGATGGAGTCAATAGTCTCAGGTATGCATTTTAGTCCTCATTTATTCAGAGATGGACAATTTATTAAATAAATTATAAGAAAACATTGGTAGGCTATATGCCTTTGATCCTTTCGCCATGCTCATGGTTACTAATGTTCAGAGATGATTTGAATGCTCTACAGCATGAATAGTTTAATTGTGTAGTTCTCTTGGAATTCTCATTCTCATTTGTTGTCATGTAACATATAGAGGGAAGGAATTCATAGCTGCAGAACAACCAGTAGAAGCATTTACAAACATTCTCTTTTCTTCTGGAACAACTGGTAAGTTAAATTTTGTATTTTGGCCTGAAAGCATAGATATTTAAGCGCAAAGCTTTTGTAATAATTAAGGAGATTTGAGGTAAAAGGCTTAATTCAATGCCAAGACTTTGTTCGCCATGTGAAGCTGGCTTAAAGCTCATCAAGTGTCATCTGATTTGGCCGTATAGGGGATCCAAAGGCAATTCCATGGACCAATATTACTCCTTTAAAAGCTGCTGCAGATGCATGGTGCCACTTGGACATCCGTAAAGGTGATGTAGTTTCCTGGCCCACTAATCTTGGATGGATGATGGGGCCATGGCTAGTATATGCATCATTGATAAATGGAGCTTCAATGGCTTTGTATAATGGATCCCCTCTTGGGTCTGGCTTTGCCAAGTTTGTACAGGTATAAGCTTATCCTGCCGCTTAAATTTTCAATTCTTCCCTTAGCTTTTGTTGCCTGTCAACGTTTGCTATTTATTCATTGGCACATTCTCAAAAAGTTATTTGTGCATAAAAGCAAGTACTTATTTGGAAGATTATATAAAAGCAATTATATTTTTATCTAAGAAGTTTGTGCAGATCACTTTGTACTTATTTTACTTTTGAGAGCTACCATTGGAGCAGCATAAGGTTGCTCTTTTTTGACCGGAAGGTCTCAGTTTCAAGTTCGAAAAACAGTCTGTTTACCAAAATACAAAGGTAAGGTTGTGTACATTGACCCTAACCTTTACCCTCGTAAAGTTGGGGGTCCTTATGTGCCGGGCTTTTCCTTTTTTCCCTTCTATTTTACTTTTACATTTACCTGAACTCATCCAAAACAAGTCAAAACAATTGTCTTGTGTACTTGGATCATTCCATTATCTAAAAATACATGTCTATGTTAGTAGCAGCCCCCCAATTAGTAAGGTGTATGTGAGAAGAAATAAGAATGGGCCCAATGATCTAGTTGAGCAGTGGGTATGTGAGAAGATATAAGGATGGTTCCAATGATCTAGTTGGGTAGATCGTGTTAGTAATAGTAGTTTGATTTAATTGATATTGTTAGGTATATTAGATAGAGCTGCCTGATATTAATTGATATTGTTAGATATAGTAGATAGATTACTTGATATTAATTGACATGGTTAGATACAGTAATTAAAGCTGCCTGATATAGGAGGATATTTCTCTGATAAATTAGTCAGAAGCAGGATATTTCTTCTTCTTTATGAGCAAAAGAATAACCTAGAAATGTACACTCAGAGTGAACGAAAGGAATGACATGACTTAGAGTGATGAACCCTCAAAGAAATACTGATTGTATTAATTGGAAAAGAGATGGAGACTGAGCTCCTTATAGAATTGCGAATTCACAGAACAGCAAAATCAAAATCAAGTCACTGTCACTGATATGAAAACTGAAAGGAAATTAAAGTGGCACATTACCATGGCTCCCAAGACATCCTTTGAGACCTCATGGAGAATCTCAGAATCCCTTCCCAACCAACAACACAATTCTCGCGTGCCATTCCCCTGCCCTCCTCTCCACTTTTGTTCTCATCATTCAGATATCCTCCTTTTCCCCTTCTCCATTCCTAACCTGCCACGTGCCACTTGGCCTAATTAATTTTTCTATTCCTTGCACTTGTTTGTCTCCCATTTTTCCTCCTCCTTTTACATACCCACTTAGGTCCCTATGCATTGTTAACCCTTCAAGCCCAATGAGCTCTTGTGTGAGAGGGTAAGTTAGAAATATAAAATAAAGTAGAAAATCATCCATCTGCCTTCACTGAATAGCTTAAGCTTTTGGGAAAGTTGGTTGCTTGACAAACTGAACTATTTTGGTGATGAGTGTGTGAGCGAATCAGTCTATGAAATATACCAAAGTCAAAGAGGGCATTAGATAAGGATCTCAATTCACCACCCCAATCAGTTGGAATGGACATGATTTTAGTGTCTGATTGCAATTTAATCACGGTTTTAAAATGAAGGAAACAGTAAGAGCTTCGAATTTGAAACCATCTGAGGAAGTAGTGAGTGCAAAACCATTGTTTTAAGAATTAGATCCAAGTGTAGTGAGTGCAAGCATTAACAAATGTAATATAATACTTGAAACCATATGAGGAAGTAACAAGGGCAAGTCCCCAAAGATCACTAAACAAGAGATCAAGAGGGTAATCGTAAATCGTAGAGGAAAAGGAGGAAGACAAGCGGTGAGCTTTGCCTAAGCAATATACTGAACATAAATCATTAACACTTTTTTATTAAATGGTCACACATTTGAAGTACAGACTTTATAATATTGGAATAAGGATGACCTAACCTACAATGCCATAGATTTTACATAGAGAAAGTGGGTGCTCCTAAGGGTGGAGTGGGTGCATTTACGGTGTTAATAGAGTGTGAACTAGTATTAGGAACAAGTGAAGATTGTACCACAACAGGAGAGGTGAAATTGGAATAGCCAGTAGCAGCTACAACCGAGAGACAACTTGGAGAGGAGGCACTGGAGGGTATGAAGTGAGCTGGGATGATACCACAAGATTGGGTTAAACAATATAGACCATCAGTCCTAAGCATCCCTTCAGAGATAATTCTGTGTGTCTCCTGATATTTTACAAGACAATTGGTAGAATGAAGCTCAAAATAAATATTTTTATCATGAGAAAACGGACTAACACTGCCAAGGCTTTTAGTGATAGAGGGAACAAGGAGTAGGTTTTTGAGGGTGAAGGGTTTGTGAAGGTGTGTAAGAGGGAAGTGAAGTTGAACCCATTGACAGAATAGGAAGCCCTTGGCTATCACCCATGAGATTATGATCTGAACTATCAAGCTCATGCTGCTAAGGAAGTTCTAAGGGTTGCCAGTTACATGATGAGTGGCATCTTAGTCTGCAAACCTCCGAGTTCTGACCAACTGAGGCTTCTGATGTTGCAAGATATGCCATTGGAGAAGGCCTGGAAGGCTGAGAGGATGGACCAGAGAGAGGAAACTGTCCATGGGGAGCATAAGAAATTGGTGCAGGAGGACGTGGTGGCACTAGAACAAGTTGAGAGGATCGTGGTGGCTTTTGGGGTTGTTAGTGCCATGGCAAGGCAGGAAATTGAGTAGGAGAAGAATGTGTGATAAGAGAAGTGCAACTTCAAACAGCCCAACAGATGCAGGCCCATGTGTAGAAGAAAAGGAGCAGCCCATGGGTGAAGAGGAGCAGCCCAAGCAAAGTAGAACTGAACCAATGCTGGTTTATCACAGAAAGAATAGAAATAGGGAAATTGTGTGACGTGTAATGAGTTGTAATAAACGGTTATGGAGAGAGAGTGAGAGGTGAAGTTTATTATTGTTGTTATTGCTTTCAGTATTGCTTTGAGACGTTTATATGGAGTGGAGAGTAGGAGTGAGAGGGTATCGATTGATTTGTTAATTTTCTACAGGTGTAGAGGGGCTAGTGGAGTTATCTCCTTAGCAGGGAGCCTTGGCTCTTTTACTTTTCTGTTGCAAACCTTACTGTAATCGTTCCTTTTATTAATATACAAATTGTCTCCCTCTTAATTGATAGAAAGGGCTAAATTCCTATCAATGTGGCACCGGTGAAGAGGCTGGAGATTGAGGAGCACCAGTTGAAGCATGAGCAACATGAAATCCTTGACTGCTGGTAAAGTCGGAATTAGCACCAAAGGAAAACTAGCTGGAGCTTGAAATAGGATGGGTCAAATCTGTGATAACAAATTGCAGGATCTGATCTGAGATTGAATATGCGTAAACAGAGAGCAGGGATAGAGAGGGGGAGAGCAGAGAGTGTGAAGTGAATCTTGAAAATGTAATTGACCTAATAACTAATTTATTCATATATAGAATATATATAAACTAGGATCTTAACTGACTCTAACTGAATCTGTTATAGTTGTAACCCACTAACAGTTGTTACAGAACTTTTAAGACCTATTTGTAGACAGACTAAGCTAATTCTAGAACAAGCATAACCTAAACTCACTCCTAGCTGAGCTTAGACTCATAGCATTCTCTGACAATTGATGTTGTTAGATATCATAGATAGTTTTTCTTGATATTAATTGACACTGTTAGATACCATAGTCAAAGTTACCTAGTACCTGTTTGGCGGGTTTTTTTTTTTAACTTCTCATTTCCTTCTAAGGGGAAGCTTAGTGAAACATATTTTTATAAAAGCTCTTATCATAAAAAAGCTTTTTTTTATAATGAATAAAAAATAAATAAACCTTATTCTCCAAGTAGGAGTATTTATAAGACGTATGTCACCTTTTTCTGAGTTCTCTTTTTTTTTTTTTTTTCAATTATGACCTTTTTCAAGAGCTTATGAAAGTTATTTTATCAAATAACTTATTTTTAGCTTGAGCTTTAAAATAACTTTTAAGCTAAATTTTTTATATAATCACAAATAACTTTTAGCTTTATATTTTAAGTTCTTATTTTTAGTTTTAGCTCAAAAGTAACTTATAGTCAAAAAAAGATACTTCAAACAAGATAAGGATGATCCTTTGACGAAATAACCAGAAGTAGAATATACCGAATGAAGAGGAAGAGGATTGGGCATTCATTGGTAACAGATGTATGTGTGGTAGAGATAGGCTTTCGAATACCTGAGTGACAGCAGATTTGTAACCATTCTTTCTCTTCCTAACCATGGGTTATCCATTGATCCCGGGGTATGGGAGGTCATATCAATAAAAATTTCATCTTTATTTCTTTTGTTATTCCTGACTTCTGGACCAGTTCTATAAGTCTACTCTCTCTCTCTCTCCATTGCACTACAGAACAGAAACTACAATTTTTTAGCAGTTTATTTTCTGCCAATAACCTTTGCTTTAATTAACTAATGTTTTACGTATAAAATCTATAATAGGAAGGTGCATCTGGGGAAAGTCAACCTTGTGTTACGGTTTTTGGTTTTATTCCATAACACAAGCAGTGGATGGACTGTGTTTCTGCAGTGTGCAGCTTGCAGCTATTGATCTTTTAAATAAATTTTGCTCCGTGTTATGTGTAATTCAACAGCATGACAGAATATATGTTTGTTGTACAAGTTATAAAAGAATCTCTCCTTCAATAGTTGCTGTTTCTTCAATTAACTGAATGTTTGCTTTCCATAATTATGAAGATAGGGAACAACTATTCAAGATAACTTGGCAACCATTATGCATAATGACAACTGTTGATGATCACAACTTTGCCACTGATGTAGTTTGAAAATGACCATTAAACATAATTTTTTTGTTTCCAAATCAAATGACACTATAGATACCAATATATATATATGCACAATAAAAATAATATTAATAATTTGAATGCCAAAAAATTGTTCAAGTATTTCTTGTCCTAGATTTTCTGTTTTTCCAAGAAAGCAAAACAAATCATATAGTTGTGTTCCTTTTTGGTCAGTCATTAGGATTGTTTTTGTTATATTCTTTTCTTCACACGGAATGCTTATGTGCCCTGTTCAGGATGCTAAAGTAACGATGCTAGGTGTAATTCCAAGTCTTGTACGGAGTTGGAGAAGTGCGAATTCAACATCTGGCTATGATTGGTCTGCTATCCGGTGAGTGTTAGTTAAATCTTTGTAAAGAACCAATTCATCCCAAAAGCTTAAGCTAATGGGTGAGGCTACATTAATGATTTTATATATCTCAACACGCCCCCTCACACGAGAGCCCACTGGGCTTGAAGGATGGACGATGCACATGCCCACCTACCTGTGCAAAGAAAGAAATTCCACTAGAAAGAAAGTGGGGGGCGGTGAGGATCGAACTCGGTACACCGAGGCTTTGATACCATATAAAGAACCAATTCAACCCAAAAACTTAAGCTGGTGGGTGAGGGCTTTTTAATGGTTTATACTATTCTCTAACAATCTACTACCCTAATACACTGAGGTGCCGCATGAATGTGAATGTCATTTATGATTATGCAGTATTTGATTGGAACTATTTTTTTTAATGATGTAGTTGCTTTGGCTCCACTGGAGAAGCATCTAATGTAGATGAATACCTTTGGCTGATGGGGAGAGCTCACTACAAGCCTGTCATTGAATATTGTGGTGGTACAGAGATTGGGGGTGGATTTGTTTCTGGTTCATTACTACAGGCTCAGTCATTGGCTGCTTTTAGCACACCTGCTATGGGCTGCAGTTTGTTTATTCTTGATGATGATGGCCATCCTATTGTAAGCGCTACTCATTCAACTTTACTTCTGAATTATGTTACTTTTCACAATTATCAGTGTTTAATATGCTGGTGAACTATATGCAGTTCTCGCATGCTAATGACGTTAAAATTAATGTTTTAGTTTCTTAGTCATGATAAGTATTTATATTTACACTAAGACAATTTCATTTATTGTTTTTGTTCCAGAGTTTTTCATACTTGGTTCTGCCAAACTAGTCAAAATTCAAGTCTATGGCACTTCACTTTTCTTTCTTGAACAAAATATTGCTGAGATTAAATACTTAAACTAATGTTCAATCTTCTTTTCTGTTACAGCCTCAAAATGTTCCAGGAATAGGTGAATTAGCTCTTGGTCCCCTCATGTTTGGGGCATCAAATACACTGCTGAATGCTGACCATTATGGTGTCTATTTCAAGGGAATGCCCCTTTGGAATGGAAAGGTAGGCATACCATTCTCGTTAATAATGTGGTAATTGGGTATCTAGGATGCCTGAATATTTACATTTGAGTTTCTTTAGTCAGGTTTTACGGAGGCATGGAGATGTATTTGAGCGTACTGCTAGAGGATACTATCATGCACATGGTCGTGCAGATGATACAATGAACCTTGGGGGAATCAAGGTAAATATTTTGCCTTTATATTTAATTAGTAAAGCAGTTAGAATGTCAGTTGAATATAAATATGTGCCAAATCAACACCAACCGTTATAGGAAGCAAACCAACCATTCTCCTTTTCCTTATACCACGTGGAGCTTCATCAATGGTGCAATGATGCATTCTCTCAAAGCCAGGTGTAATTCCTGGTGAATATGGATTAACGTATTGTCACTAACTTCCATGTCTAAAATTGTAATAATGTACAGCTGCTAGAAAATTGTAATAACATATGGACACTTAATTGTCATATGAAAATCTAAATCATTGTATGAAATTAACTTTCAGAGAATACATCAATACAAAATGTTAGTCTCTAGAAAGGAATCTGGGGCATGATAGAATGTGGGCAGCCTATTAATTGAAACACAGAATATGATACATCTAACAATATGTTGCGATTTATGTTACTCTTTTATCGATTACTACTGTGAATATATCCTGTGGCTATCGTCTTTAATTCCTTTTCAATCTTATGTTTCATATCCAGTAACTGACTCTTCAATTATCATTTCACATGAAAAAAAATAAAAAAATTCTCTGCACAAGTTTGTAGCATCAAATAATTGACTTTTTTGAGTTTTGTTTTGTTTAGACCTTTTTATTTAAAATTTTCTCTAGTTTGCTTTTTTAAGTCTGTCTGTCTGTGATTCCAAACATATAGATTCTCAATTTTATTTGTCTTATTTTGTTAATAAACTAGTTTCTCTATTTTATAAGTTTGTCTGTGATTCCAAACACATAGATTCTCAATTTTATTTCTGTCTTGTTTTGTTAATAAACTAGTTTCTCTATGTGAGAATATGTGTACGCCCACGTGTGAGAGAGAGAGTGAAAGACTTGTCTTCTTCTGTATATAGTTTGTCCGAAGGTTTAAACATTCAACTTTATTAGCGTTCTCTGACATTCCCTGGTGTTTGGATAGGTAAGTTCGGTTGAGATTGAACGCATATGCAATGGAGTAGATAGCAATATCCTTGAAACAGCTGCAATAGGGGTACCACGTTCTGGTGGTGGGCCTGAGCTGTTGGTTTTAGCCGTTGTATTCAAAAATTCAAGCAGCACAACAGAAGATTTACATCAATTGAGAATGTCTTTCAATTCAGCTCTCCAAAAGAAACTAAATCCATTGTTCAAGGTACTGATTAATTTCTATTATTCATGAAATTCCTGTTTTTCGTTATCACATTATTTTGGTGTTCTAAATACATGCTCATTTGCATAGGTTTCTCGAGTAGTACCACTGCCATCTCTTCCAAGGACGGCATCAAACAAAGTTATGAGAAGGGTTTTGCGGCAGCAACTTGCTGAACATAACCAAAGTTCTAAAATATGACAAAGATATTGTTAAAGAGAAAACGAGAGAATTTGGTAAAATTCATGTCTCAATTACACAATGGGGTTTCGATTATGTAGCAAAAATAATAATACCCAATAAATACATGCATCACTAGTATCCTAATTTCTATAATTACATGATTCTAAGTACACCATTCACATAATCAGCAATATACTATTTAGATAATTACCATAATCACCAACATTTTCTCTCTTAAGTTCGCACCAAATTTATTATATATTTAACTTATTTGAGGACTTTTCCAAGATTTTGTGAAAATATCAACCTGTTGATTATTTGAGTGAACAAAATTAGTATAGATGTTTCCAAATAATTTATTCTCTCTAAAAGTGATATTTAATCTTAATGTTCTTAATTCTCATGAAACATTGGATGTTACTTACGTAATCTCTTCAAATTTGAGCTCTCTAAGTAGTTGTTTTAGGTAGATAAGTATATAAGTAGCTAAGAGCGATATTCTTTTTGAGCACTTGATCATGCAACCATTTTTTTACTTTTCCATAATAATAGCACATTATCCTCTATGAATATTCAGCAATCATAAGTGGACCTTTTATCAGTATGAGAACTTCCCCAGTATACGAGTATCCAACAATCTATGGGTGACTTTTTTCCTTAAAGATAAGGCATATTCTTGGAGAACCTTGACATATTTTAAGAAAAAAATTACGACATCTCAGTGTCGAGTACAAGGAGAATTGAGGAACCCACTAATCACAATGATTGCAAATAAGATATTTGGAAGAGTAATTGTGAAATAGTTCAATTTTTGAATTAACCTACTATGTCTTCCTAGATCCAAAAGTTGATCACCATGATTTAATAGAAGTTCAGTGTTTGGATCTTTAAGAGTGTCAATTGGCTTTGCCTTCAAAAGATCGATAACTTCAAGAGTGTTTGTGAAATTATAATATCGTCCTTTGATTGTGCTACCTTTATTCCCAACAAGGATTGAAGTTTGCCAAGATCTTTACAATGAAAGTATTAACTAGACTGTTTTATCTTAATGATGTCATGGTGATTCGTGCTAATGATAACAATGTCGTCAGCAATTAAAATCAAATAAATACATCTTAAGCTGAATAGTTGTGAAAAGACGGAGTGTTCAACTTCACTTGTGAAGGCAAACTGTTGAAATATGGTGCTAAATCGAACAAACCAAGCTCAAGTAAATTGCTTAAGAGAAAAAGATTTGTGAAGATGCTAAACAATGCTAGAAGACTCCGCTAAGAAATAAAATGTAGGAGGTTGCTCTATAGTTTGGCAAGATTACTATGGAGGAATGCATTTTTTTATATTGAGCTAATGAAGTGACCAATGACCAATAACAACCAAAAGAGAAAGAGGAAAATAGAGGCCATTTTCACCAACGATGAAAATATGTCCCTGAAATCCAAGCCAAAAATCTGGATATATCATTTAGCCGGCAAATGAGCCTTAACGTAGTCAATCTTGGTTTTAGAGTCAACCTTAACAAAAAAAAATCTTTCCACAACCAGAAATCGGATTTCCATGAGGAGGAAGAACCAGTTCGCAAATGTCCCTGCATTGAAGTGCATTTGTCTAATCAGTCATAGCCTACCTCCACCCAAGATGGTATTGAGTATGATGCATCACCTATATGAGAACAGAAATAGAAGACAATGAATAATGACAAGTATAAATAAAAAAAGTCAAAGAAAACTTTAACGACCTGAAATTTTTATTTGAGAAAATATAAATCATGAAGTTGTTACCAATTTTATTTAATTAAAAAAAGTAGAATATCTTTTTATTTTAAATAATAATCTTCAAAAATTTAAGCTCAATGTTTGAGAGTCTGATTATGTACAGGAAATGATAAAAACTTGATATCACTACACCTAGGTACATCTATTAAAAACTAGTTATGCTAAATTAATGTGCAAATTATCAATAATTTTAAAAATATTTATTTTATTCCTAAAATAAATAAATAAATAAATAAATAAATAAGAATTTACATTAAATTGAAAAATAAAATTAAAAAAGAAATATAATTTAGAATGAAAAAACAAGTCGAGAAAACTAATTTTTTAGATTTTTTTAATCAAAACAAAAACAAAAGTTAAAAATAAAAAATTATTTTTAGGGAAAAACAAATTGAGAAAACAAATTTTTGTAATTTTTAAATAAAGCAAAAAATAAATCAAATCACAATAAAAAAAATTTCAATAACTAAATGTTGAATTTTTTGAAATATAAAATGAAAATGATGAAATGAAACAACATGATTTATAATGAAGAAGTTAATTCAAGAGGCCCCACCCATATCTTATTTGGTAAGAAGCTGAGCACGAGAATGCAGCTTGCTTCCACATATGTGAGGGAACTATATGCTCTCACGGAAGCAGTTAAGCGCATTGGAGGCATTATTTCCTAGGCTCACAATTCATGGTCAAGATGGATCATCGAAGTCTCAAGGAGTTGTTGACCCAAATTGTTTCTACACTATAGCAGCAAAACTATATCTGTAAACTAGTAGGGTATGACTTTTCTATTGAGTATAAACTAGGGTCCAACAACCTTGTAGCTGATGCAATGTCATGTAACCATGATGATGAATCAGTGGCCACAACTTTGGCATTGGTTTCTGAGCCTACTTATAGTTTGACTGATCAGTTGTGTGCAGAAAATAATATAGACTCATATTTGGTCCAGATCCATCAAGAGTTATGGGATTATGAATATTGTGATTGCAGTTAAAGATGGCATCCTCTTTCATAAAGGACGCTATTTACTTGGACCTAAACCAACGTTGCATCAATCCTATATCAGCGAGCTTACTCTTCTCCCTTGGCTGGCCCATGTGGGGGTTACGAGGACTTTATTATGTTAGTCAGCTTCGTTCTTTTGGGAACACATGCGCAAGGATGTGAATGGCTTTGTGAAAAGTTGTCACATATGCCAATGTGTCAAGACAGCTATGTCACCACCCTTAGGCTTGTTGTAGCCTCTCCTAATTCCAAAAGGGGATTTTGAAGACCTCACTTTGGATTTCATCACTGCTTTGTTTCTTTTCAATGCATTCACAGTTATTTTGGTGGTTGTTGATCGTTTAACAAATTTTGCTCACTTTGGGGCATTGCCTAGCAACTATCAACAGCTTCGATAACACATAAGTTTTGTGAGATAGTGGTTAAGCTCCACAGTTTTCCTAAGTCCTTGATTTTTTATAGAGACAATGTTTTTGTCAGCCAATTTTGGACAACATTATTTTGTTTAAGTGGTACGACCTTGATGACAAGCACTGCATATCATCCTCAATCAGATGGACAAACAGAAGTTACTAACAAGTATTTGGTGCAATATCTCAGGGCTTTTTGTTCTGATCTGAACCGAAAGTGGTCATTGTATTTGAGTTAGGCAGAACTTCACTATAATATGGCAGTGCACTCAGCAATACGGATGTTGCCCTTTCAAGCATTGTATGGCAAGCAACCAATGCTAATTTCGCATTATCCGCGAGGCCTTGTATGTGTGGAGGTTGTGGACTTTCTTTGGTCTGCCTTAACGAGCCTTAATGTATTTAAAGTTGTATGTTGGCGTCCATGCAATCAATCAAGGAAAACATATTCGTTCCCAGAATTATGATTGTTGGTCCCTTAGCATTTACTCAAGGAAAACTCATTCGTTTCCAACAGAAATATCCAATTGTGCAAGTGCACGCATCAAATAATAAATGAGAGTTTTATGTCGAGATTATCATTCCCACATAGATAGTATTGCTAATATGAATCTTAAGCTATGTTAAAGAATAAAGTAATGGTTAATAGTATTGAATTGTTCTGGATAGTTGTTCCCAAGTATCACAATGGTATTCCCTTTATGACAAAAGGTTCAGATCAACTTAAAAATAATTCATCGCGTTATTTGTAAGAACCCGCACCGTTAAATTAGAAATTTTAATAATTGAATATTGAGCTTAGGGAATAATTTCATAATTGACCTTGGATAAATACATGAAGACTTAAATAATTATAATAAGGGCTTAATAACGCTAAAAGTCACTTTTCTGACGAAAAGTGCAGATACTAGTCATGCTTCACGGTATAAATGCGTACAGGTGAAGTATCTCGAAAAATTATAATAAGTGTATGAATATTCTTAGAATAATATTTAGGACTAGTATATCAAGTTTGAAGTCATAATAATGAGTTTTGATGTCAGAACTAATACTGGCTCCGTGTAAAACGCGTACCGGCAAAGTGCTGCGAAAATTATAATAAAAATATGACAAATCCTAGAAAAGTTAGAGCTACTACTGATGGATTAAGTTAAGTGAACCTATATATAGGTTGGCACATTAACCTAGGTCAGAAACCTTAAACCTCTACATGAAATTCCGAGGCTGCCTTATGCTCAACCTTGGCTGCCACCTTCCTTTCTTCTTGGAGACTTGGGTTTATGCACAAAACTTGATCAAAACCTCTTATTCCTCATTGATTTTTCCCATTTATTCTTGTAAACACCTAGTTGAGTGCTTAGGGAGGAAGAAGGGTCATCTTTTATGAGTGATAGGCTGTTGTTGGTTGGGCTTTGGGGCTATTCATCCTTGTTGAGGTGTGTAGGAGCATTTTCTTGGCATTTAAGGTTTCAAGAAACCACCTTTTGGTATAAAGGACCAAGCTTGTGTGTCAAATTCGTGGTCTTGGAAAGTCAGAACCTTAGAGCTGTGTTGGAAGCTCCAAGTCACTTTCTTTTTCTGAGTTCTTAAGCCTAGAGGTAAACCATGATCACTTCCCCTTGAAATTTCACGGTTTGAGCTTGTTTGAGTTTCTGCAAACCATCATAATTCCCCGTGATTATTCAAGTTAAAGATTAATAATCCATGGTTAAAATGTATTAATAAACTTCTGTTTGTGGAATTTATTGGACTCCAAATCGTGAGATGACCCTTAAAATGAAGATTATGCAGAAACTGCATGAGTTTCTGCATTCTGTCTGATAAGTATTCGAATACTTTTCATGGAGTATTCGAGTACTCATAAGCAGGTAGTCGAATACTCATCAAGGAGTATTGGGATACTTTTCTGGGTAAAAAAGTATTCGGATACCTTAGTAAAAGTATTTGGATACTGTGTGGTATTCGAATACTGTAGTGAAAGTATTCGAATACTGTGTGGTATTCGGATCCTGTGGTGGAAGTATTCAAATACTTTTGTGGTATTCGAATACTTTAGTGAAAGTATTTGGATACTTTTTGGAGACATGGAGTACTCGAATACTCATCGAGGAGTATTTGAATACCTTCTGCAGATTGAGTCTAAAATCACTTAAAACAAGTTAGAAAGTCTTAAACAATTAATGGAACCTTGTGCCATGAATATTAATGATTATTTCTGACATATTGTGATTGTGCTGTTTGGTGACCTTGGGCTGGTGTGGACTCTTGTTGGGATTGATAGCTTGTAAGGTAAGCTTTTGTGTCCTCGGTTTTGCCCATTGTTGGCTCCACCATACCTTAAGGAGGGATGATTATATGCATGCTATGTTTTTATGAAAATAAATAATGATTCTTGATATGCTATTGAGCTGTTTGATTGAGTGCAAGTGCCATATGATATGTATATGGTGTACCACCTATATGGTAACCCCTGAGTATGTGGAGACATACAAGATGGTAACTCCATGGGTGAGGTGCAATCAGTGTTCCTTGTACTGTAGGTTGTAGACGTATGTAATCCTTACCTTTTATTCTCTGGCCAGTAGGATGCATTCACACATGACATGTATATATCCTATTGTTATATTGTTTTGGAACTTATATTGCACATGTAAGTGAACTTGGGGTGGAGAGATCCTTGAGGACCTCTTGCTTTACTGAGATTTCTTTTAGAGATCTCATCCCGTGTTGGAGCACATTTTCAGGTACAGGTACTTCGGGGGTTGAGACCTCTTGTGGCAGGAGGCCGGAGTTGAGTTGAGCTGATTATGCATGCTGTTTTACTGCTATGTTCAGATAGTGATGATGTTTTATGTCCAGTATATTGTTATATGATCTGAGACTTTGTTTGGCTTTGTTGCCTTATTGGGTGAGCATGAGGGTTATCCATGCCACATTGATATTAGTCATGTTTGAGTTTACTTGAGTTGTATAATGTATCAAGAAATTGTCTGGTCTACATGTTGTAATTCTGTGACTAGATACAGAGTTGTTTATACTATGAGGTTATTCAGTGAGTTATTTATTGCAATTTACATACATGCGTTATTTTGAAAAGAATAAGTAAGTCAACTTGGTTAATATAATATGATCATACCATAAAGGTTTTTACAAAACGCATCATCATAGCAAAAATCAATAGAGAAAACACACAAGACAGCAAAACATCCTAAGTTATTACAATACATACAGGTTTTTCCCTAGAAAGTGCTCTGATACCATAAAATGTAACACCCCGTGTATACCCGGTTTGTTAACATCTCATCGTATTAAGCCACGCTTAATTAAATGTGCAGAATATCTTCTTCTTTTCAAGTATGACGTCATTATCAATTACCAAGTTGATTACTTAATTCTTTTTCAAAACATTGCCTGTATGTAAATTGCAATTAAACAACTAACTGAAATACCTCATAAATAACTAACTGAAAACGAGTCTCTAGTCACGCAACTACAACACGTAGACCGGACAGATCCTGATAGTTTATACAACTTAAAAAACTTAAACATCGTCAGATCAATGTGGCATGGACAATCCCCATGCTCACCAAATAAACAGCATACTCATCAAGTCTCAATACAAAGACCAGCTTTGGCTTCCTGCCGCTAGAGGTCTCAACCCCTGGGTTACCTGAACCTGAAATAAGTGCCCCAAACGTGGGGTGAGATCTCTAAACAAAAATCTCAGTAAGGCAAGGGGTCCTCAAGGATTTCTCCACCCCAAGCTCACTTTCATGTGCAATATAAGTTCTAAAAGCAGTTTAAAAATATATGTTCCAAAATCAGTGCAATGCAGCAGATAATCATGTCATGTGTGTTAACTATTCTACTGGCCAGAGAAATGCAGGATTTATATACGTCTATTACCAACATCAGTGCAAGATGCCACTTGCACCCACCCACAGAATCACCATATCGTATGACGCCACATACTCAGGCTTACCATCTAGATGGAACAACACATGCATATTATAAGGCCCTTGCACTTAACAATTCATAATCATTTCAACCATCAAACATGAAAACATATCATGCATAAAACCATTCCCCCAAGGGGTATGGTGAAACCAACAATGGCTAAACCAAGGACACGAAAGCTTACTTCTTAAGCTAACTATCCAAATAAGAGTCCAATCAAGCTCAAAGTCCACAAACAGCAGAATCACAATCTGTTTAAGACCAGCAATCATATCAATATTAATACTCTACAAGCATATGATATAAAGACAACGCCTTCCTCTTACGTTTCATGTCTTTAGGCTTCTCACAAAGCCATAAGCCCTTAATCACTTAGATTCTGACTTAGATATTCTTTACAGAAGTTCAACTTAATCAATCTAGGGTCTACAAACCCAAAATATAGTTCTGTATGAATAGTACAACTACTGTCCTCGAAAATCCAGAATATCCAGATATTTGTCGGGGCAATATCCGGATATCAATATCCGGATATCATATCCGGATATGCATATCCGGATATCCGTATTCGGATATCACAAGACCCCATATTCGGATATCCAGATATCAATATCCGGAAATCCTATCCGGATATTTCGCGACAGAATGCAGTTTCTGCATTTCGCGAATATATCACTTCAAGGTTGGGTTTTTAACCCATAACTACGTCCAAGCATGCATTTTTATACCCTTTTAGATCAGTTAACACGTTGGCTACTTGTTTATCTTATTAAACATGCCAAGACTCAACTTTTAACAACTAAAACTCATGATCAAGGTTGGTGAAGCTTACCCAAGATTCAAAACTCAGAAAAGATTGCTCTTGAAGCTCACCAATAAGTTCCAAAGGTTATGACCTTGAAGGTGCACGAAAATGGCACACCACAAAGGTTCTTTCTCTTCAAAGGTCACACCTTGAAGCTCAAAATGCCAAGAAAAGGGTCTCCTCTCTCACAACTCAGAAAACATCACCTTAAACCTCCCCAAACAGCACCCCTAACCAACAAAAACTAACCTTCAACCTCACAATGCACTCTACCAAGTGTTTACAATGATTTAGAGGGAAGAATCAAGGGAAATGAGTGAGTTTTGTTGATTTTTCTCGAAGGAAATGGGGTGGCAAGCATGAGAGTGTCAAACTCAGAAAAGGAGGCACGTAGAGGAGTGGTATTTCTGACCTAGGGAGTTGTGCTAAGCTATTTATAGGTGGATTAAACTTAATCACACTGTATTAGCACAAATAGCTACGCTTAGCATTTTAATCCCAAACTTAGGATTCTGAACCTTCTCATTTTTCTAAGATTTATCATACTTTTATATTGTTTTTCGCAGCACCTTTCTGGTACGCGCTTTTACATAACCAGTATCAGTTCTGGCACCAGTTCTCATTATTTCGACTTGAAACTTGTTTTACCAGTCCTATATATTATTCTAGGAATATTCTCACTCTTATTATAATTTTCCAAGATAGTTCATCGGTACGCATTTATACCGTGAGGCAGAACCGGTATCTGCACTTTTCGTTAGAAAAGTGACTTTCAGCATTCTTAATCACTTACTATAATTAATTAAGCCTTCTCATAATTATTAGGGTCAATTATGAAATTATTTCCTAATTCTCATATTTAATTGATTAATTTCCGAAATTAACGGTGCGGGTTCTTGCACCATTATTAAAGAATTTTGTGCAAATGCTAATCTGGAAGACTTGGATCAGACTAGGATGTCCCGGGTTAGAGGGATTGATGTGTCATTCTCTGCTAAGGCTATTGAGAGATTTCTGCAGACTAGTTATGACCATGCTGCAGGTCCTTGTGAATGTGTTGACCTGTTCAACAGAATGATGCCTACAGCCGGGCGGCTATTGTATAGAGAGGAGATGCCTATGCTTGCTGACATGATTAGAAGGGGGATCACTACACCCTATTCTAAATGGAAACTTAAGTCTGCTAATATTCCTAACAAGCTACTGATGAAAGAGTTGACTGGTGAGTGTAGGTTTTGGCATCAGTTTGTGAATTCTAATGTCCTTCCTTCTTCTAATCTCACTGATGTTAATATGGAGCGGGCTCCACTCTTATATATTCTGACCGGGTTGGAGAGGTTGGATATATCAGCTATTTTATCTGATCGTATTTATCGTATGGTACGGGGTAGCAAGAAAGAGCACCTCCTGGCACAAGCTTCTTTGATTTCTCATCTGTGTGTCCAGACAGGTTTGGAGATCCCTGAGGAGGAAGAGTTGGATGTTGCTCCTGATTCTCTTATGAACTTCTTTACTTATACCAACATTTGTGCTAAGTCTGATCAGGAGCTAGTGGTCAAGACTGGCACGATAGGACTTAATACTCCTGCATCTCCTAGAGCACCCCGAGTACTTCTTCCACCCCGTGCTCTTGAGATTCCACCAGCTGCCGCTTCATCTGCATCATCTTCCAGGGCATCTATTCTACCATATGAGCTAGTTTACGAGGATTCACTGAGCTACTTGCGCATGCAGGCGTAGATGAAATTCATGTCCATTCATCACATTTACCAGACTCGCATCCTTGAGGGATTAGCTCAGGCTGGGGGCGTGGATTATACATCATTCTAGCCACAGTACCCGTTTGTGCCCCCAACTCCATATTACCCAGCACCCGATGCTGCTCATGCACCGATGCATCCAGTACCACCAGTTCCTCCATTTGCTGAGTCATCCCATGCTGCTGAGGGAGATGACACGGAGGATTGATTACATCTCCTTGTTGCTGGAGATTGTTTTATTTTCAGTATTTTAGTTTATCTTTTTAGTACTTTTTACTGTTTTATTATGACCGTAGGTTGATGTTAGGGTCATTTAGACGATGCGGGTTTGAATAGGCTTGTAGGCCTTGGTTAAGTTGTTGTCTATACCCGCATACAGTGGCTGTGAAATCCGTATATAACGGTTGTATGTGATCGTTCGTTATGGACATATATGTCTATTGAGAGCAAACACATGAGGCATCCCTTACAATTGTAACTGTATGACACTTTTGATATATCATAGAATAATACTCATAACTCTCTCTTTTTGAAAATATTTCAATCGGTTCATTGCTTCGCGATTAGTCCGATTCGGGGGCGGGTGCAGGATTAAGGCTTTAAACCCCTCCCAAAGATGGTACGGGAGAAGACCAAACACATGCTCTCACCCCCACCTTGTGATATATCATAGAATAATACTCATAACTTTAACTGTAGCATGTCTATCATTCTCTGAAATAACAACTTGTCCAACATAGAAATAGCAAATAAAGCAATCTGGAATTATGCCCACAACTGCACTATATGTATACGTATCAAGATTCTAAAGAGTAACATGCTATAATGGAACAAATAAATGAGTAAATAAAATCGTTATGCATTAATCATGTGGTTGGATGTCACGCATATTAAATTCTAGTTTACAGGCATCCTCGCTGCATTGCTCGCTGGAGCAAACTGCACCAACGATGAAGACCCGAGGAGGATGGACTATCAGGGGCTGCTCACGGGGTTGCTTGTTGGAGCAAATTGCACCAGCGAGCAGCTCCAGAAAGAGTTTCCTTACATATCTGTTTGAGCTCCTCGCTACAACAAGTGAGCGAAGTTTGAAATGCAGAGTTCACCTGCATGCAATTTACCAAGGTCCTTACCAAGGTTGAAACCCATGGTGCCAGTCTCAGTCCATCATATTACTCTTTCTAAAGTCTATAGATCATGCATGCAATGCTAGGTTATAATCTTGAATGACAAAGAACAAAGTACACGGTTTAATTCATCACTTAACTCAAAATCATACTTGAACATGTTTCTCATGATTTTCCTTCTAGAACAGGGATGATATCCTCCATAGAAAGTCATGCATGCAATCTTCAAGCACAAAATAGCATTTATAACAAAGAAAGGAAACCAGTTTTTATAACTTACCTAATGGTGGTGACTTCTTATAATCTGAGTTCTTGGTTGGCTACACCTCTCTGCTCACACTTGCTCCTTGTCTTCTGGTTGCCACTCTCCTTGCATGCAAGACATGAATTGTGGTTTAATTTACTGTCCTAAGCTCCTACCAAGACCACCCGAAGAGCAATGAGAGAGGTGAAGAGAGTGTATGGATGACTGGACTCTTGGTTGGGTTATAGGGTGTTTGCATGTGAAGATGAATGTGGTTGAGGAACTGGAGTGGTGAATAGAGATGAGCTTACGAGAGAAGAAAAAAGAAAACGAATTGTATCCTTTCTTTAGAAGTTTAGTATTGATTTGTTGGCTCTTTGGGAGTCTCTCTCTCTCTTGGTTGTTTTCTTTCTAAAGAAATGAGTTATGTGACGAAGGGGGCCTTCCCAATGAATTTTGGTCTAATATATAATACATATGATACTCATACAGTACTATGAGATTTTTAAGAAGATGCTAGTCTCTAATATTTAGCGATTAATATTTATCCACGCATTTTATTTTTTAAATATAAATATACAAATAAATTCTTATATTTAATATTTTAAATAGGGGTAAAATATTGTAACAACTAATTAGTGTTACTACTAATCAATTTCACCGTTAAATCGATTAAGTTGATCCAACAGTTATATTTATTTCCATCTTTCTATGGTTATGATTCTCCATATTTAATGTGAAAGCATTAAATATATAGGCAATCATAACCATACAAAGGTAAAAATAAATATAAAATATTAAATATGGAGAATCATAATCATACAAAGATGAAAGTAAATATAACTGTTAGATCAACATAACTGATCTAACAGTGAAATTGATTGGTAGTAACACTAACTGGTTGTTAGTGTATCCTTCCCCTTTTAAATAAGATACATGCTTAAATATTATCCTTTAATTATAATTAAAAACTCCAAATGCTAAAATGCTAAAGAGCAACACAATTCTTCAATTTTATAACTATTTATTTCAATATTTTCTCTCCACCTTCCTTTATCACCATTGATCCACCTTTATATGATTATGATTCCTCTCCACATGATCATATCATGTTTGTTTTTTCCAGAGGATCTAGATCCAAAATGCAATCCCTTTATCTTTGACGGTTAATGTTTTTCCAAAATAAAATCTAACAAGTTGTAGGATCGCTCAAATACAACCAACAAATAAAAACAACTATTCAACAATGTTGTGAGGACTTGTGGAGAAACAGAACAATCTTGTATTAAAATTTTTACTGAACTTGGTTGCTTCTCAATTCTATATTTCTCAAACAATATACTAGACTATTTATAGGCTATAGTTTGCCTTTCTAAAACTGCAACACTAAATAACCATAAATTACAATTAAAACCAAACTTAATAACAAAACATAAGGATCGACTCTTAACCTTTCAAAACTCCTAAAATAAAACCAAACTTAATAACAAAACATAACGACGGACTCTTAACCTTTCAAAACTCCTAAAATAAATGTTAAACCCATGACTCATAAACTATCTATAACTGACAAATTTAAACCCATTAAAAATTAAACTGACACATAACTTCAGATTTAACGTTTATTCAACACAAGTTAATAAAACGACATGACTCAAACCGTTTCATGGAAACAGTTGTGAGAAATATTTTCCAATACCAAATGCTGCCACCTAGTCACGCACCCATATAAGAGTTTCTACATAGACACTCTAATGATGGGTAATATTTATTATGGTCCAGGACCATCCAATGATCTGGTGCTCCCTCTCACATCATCAATTTTTCTTTTCTCTTTTTACTCTTATTATTTTTTCTCTTTTCTAATTTTACCCCTCCATTTACACTAAGGGACCACCTAAAAAATGATGATCCGGGCCACACTAAATAATCTCCTAATGGTGAGACTTCATATAGATTCCAAAAAAAATCTATTATAGGAAAAAAAAAAAACTGAAAGAAAATTAAATACCAAGACCAATGAATCATGTGGCTGGGTATGTCTACACAAGTAACAGTAATTAACAATTTAAGACATCCTCAACCAGAATCAAGGGTATGTTCTGTATCTATGGTATTCGTCATACTTGGAGTCTAATTTATTGTTCCTGATGGCATAGCAGCCCAAGACGTAAACAATGGTGACGAGTATAAGCACACAGACATTGAATATAGTGAGATGTCTCCACTGGTTCCTGATGTCAGCCAACACTCCTGCTTTACATGAATTGCAATCGTAACACAGTTTGTCTTTACTGTTATTCCAAGTTGTGCAATCAGGATCGGTCACTGTTGGACCCGTTTTTGGAACTTCCCAGAATGTTGTGTTCTTCATTGTGAATCCGCATCGCTCCGGTGGCGTACAGCACCCAGACTGTACACACAAAATAACATAAACCAAAAGCAACCATTCTCAGATATAAATATAAAAAGACAAATATACTTCTTATATTTTTTGTAGAGTAAGACCATTTTTGATCCCTAACCAAAAAAACATGGTTTTGATCCCTAACCAAAAAAACAACACGCTCACTTTAGTCCTTTACAAAAATAAATTACTCAGTCCTAACGATTCAAGGCGGAAGGTGGACCCATTTTAGTCCCTTTTAATATGGATCTTTTTTGAATTTGTGAGAGACCACAATTTCAACTAAAAAAGGTATTTATTTTTTTTATTTTTTTAAATGCCAGGATCCGGATCTGCTGAAATTAACAATTGTCACCCAATTGCATATCACAAAGATACACATTAATCAATTACCAAAATAATTATATCTATTTTTTAATTTTCTCTCTAAACGAAAGATACCCAAGATTTCCAAACTATTGCCCTTAATCATATACCTATTGCTACCGAGTTTCAAAACTTTATATGATTTCTTACCCAATTAATGTGTTAAACGTGTATCTCACAAACCATTTTTTTAAAAAAAAACTTTGTTAGTGGTTGCCGTTTTGAAAAGCTTTTGTCAATTGGGAAGCGAATAATTAAAAAAAACCAACCTGTGTGGTAGACAACGGTTTGAAAATGAGAGAGTCATTGTTGTTCCGACCACCGTGGACGGCGAGGTTCTGACACAAACGTGCATCCATCAAACAACTCTTGATCTCGCTCCATCTTTGGTCGTTAATCACATAATGCTGCAACCAATGAGAGAAATCCCCAATCCTATGCTCCTTAAACCCTTTCCCAGATACCTGTTCCCCAACCTTCTTGTTGGTGACGAAAAGTGCGAAAACTGTGAATAACATGAGCCCTACAATGAAGAAGAACGCGACGAGAAGGTAAATGTAGAGAGCGGCGTTGACACGGCACAGAGAGCCAACGATTGCTAGCATTGAGATAACGAAGACGAAGAGGCCTCCGAATAAGAGCGGGTACTGCAGCACCTTCTGGCAATCGTTGCCGTTTGCACCGCCGTGGATGTGGATGTAGGCAGAGCCACCCAAGGCGGCGAGACCCAGAAACATGGTTAGTATGTTGAGGACACCAACCAAGGTGTTGCTTATGCGGAACATCTTGTGTTTCTTACACCTTAGAGAGAGACTTTGTTGGTGTTGGATTGGAGTGTTGTTGTTTTGTCAGAAACGTCCGAGAAATGAAAAAGACGCCTCAAATGAAAAAAAAAAACGTAAAGCAGAAACTGTTTAATAAGATGCCTCAAACGTGGTTTTTGAGGGACTTGGTGCGGTATGCATGACACTCGAGTGGATCCTGTCACGTTGAGGTCATGTGCAATTTCTCAACAACCATTCTTGTACAAATCAAAAGTAATGGTTTTTATTTACAAAAAAAAAAAAAAAAAGTAATGGTTTTTTCAATCTTTTTTTTTTTTAATGCATTCTTCCATCTCCATTGATTTCCTCTAGACGATTGAGATCCTCTTACTTATATTGATCTCATCTTACTCATAAACAAAAACTTAGCAGTTAAGAGATTTGAGATTTTCACTTTAAGAAATGAAGTGTAAATACAAATTTATTACATTGACATAGATAGAAAATAGTGACCAGCAACTAGAAGACGCTAAAATGTACATTTATTAAGTAGTATAAATTATGAAGCATTTATTGCTGATTTTATAATGAATGCTTAAAACAAAAAAGAAAAAAAAAATACTCAACTAATATTATTGGGATAAGTTATATTTACTATATTTTTTCTTATTACCTTTTACCACTAATCTTATTATTCCTTAATCAAAGTTAAATCAATGGAGTTGTAATGGTGGTAAGTAGGGATGAAAGTGCGCTGGGCTGGGCCGAGCTTTGCCCCGTAAAGCCCAAGCCTATGCCGAAAAATTTTAATTTGGCCTGACCCGATAGTATAGTATGAGTCTAATTGTTAGCCTGTCTTGGTTAATTTATAAAAAAAAAACAAATGGTCCGGCTCGGCCAACGGGCCTGTTAATTTTTAACTTTCAAGCAGATCATGATTCAATTCCACAAAATACTCAAATTCTATTGTTAAAACAAAAACTACAATTTTAACGTCCAAACAAAACCATGAATCACAACAATAACTCATCACAATATGCATTTATGACACTGTCAAAAGCAAAATGCTCAAACTAAATAACATATATTTCATCAGATCTAACAAGTCAATCCATACTATGTAAATTAAAATAACTACATGAACATAACAGACACATCATGATGACTACAAGAGTAGCCAAAAACTTATCTTCATCTTCTCTCCCCTACAAATACAATTCCAAGGTTACATAAGTTGGCAAATAATTTGTAAATATAGAAAAAAAAAACAAGAATAAAGAATAGAAAAAAAAACACATCAATTTAAAAATGAAAATGCATTTGATGTTATATCAAAATTCTATATTCAAATCTTGCCATGTATATATTAAAAATCCATAAAATATCACAACAAATTATTTTTCCTAATGTAACGCATCAATTTTAATGAATTCAAGATTATTCAAATCAAGTTAAATCAAATACCTCATCTACTATTTCTTTTGGAAGCCAAGATTTGTTTGCTTTCCACTCTTGTACAATCTACACATGTCAGCAAAAAAAGCGTATATAAATGCTTCGAACTACTTACTACTGTATCTTATGAATTGTTTAACCAAAGCATTGATAAGGTATAATGCAAAGCTAATAACGAGGCTCATAAAGTATTTATCTTTCGGTACAATGCAAAAGAAACGAATGAAATAAATACAAGCTAATTGATTCTGCAAGATGCGTACATTCTTTCTCTTTCTTTTTATAAAATAATATATTTAGTTTGGACAAGATGGGTTGGCCTGGAGACTCATGGGTCAGGCTTAATATATTTACACTTCGGTCCAATTATGTAATCAAACTTTTACACCAGTCCAAGTTCAACCTGCCAAGTAAAAAGGTCAAGCCAGATAAGACCACTAATGGAACGAGCCGTAGACACCTGTGGACCGACCCGGCCCAGTTTCACCCCTAGTGGTAAGTATAACCACCTCCAAGATTATTTACATGGATGAAATATGTTATCGAGGATAGTTTTTTCCACTTTCCAAGTGGTGGAGTGTGTCACGTAAACGTGTGAAACCAAGTTATGTACACGTTAGTGGACGGTTACCTTAAACCCCAACAGAGGGAGGAATAATAACTATATATTGTCTGTTTTTTTTTTTTTAATAAAAATATACTTGCTTGTTTAAATTTTAAATATAGGAGATAAAACACGAATAAAAAATAATTCAAATGTTATGAAAAAGTACATGAAAGTTCAAAGAAAAATTAGGAACCGTCAATAAAAATGAAACACAATAAAACAAAATTTAAAGTATACATTTTTTTATTATTTTTAAGGCTTGGTGTTTGTCATCTTAAATGACATAAGTTATGTCATTTTAGAAGAGAGATAGACTCAGAAAATGAAAATATGGCTGAGAGAAAGTTGGTGGTTTTTTTATTTAAAATTTAAATAAAAAATTTATTCGGTGGCTATCTCTCTATTAAAATGACGTAACTTTATGTCATTTAAAATGACAAAAACTTTTTCCTTATTTTTAACTTAAAATAAATTATATATTTAAAACTAACTTCTTTGAAACTTTTAATGCTTACCAATTATACTTAAAATCTTAAAATCAGCCCCATTATGTCCAATTGTCTTTGAATTTGAATTTGCCAAACGGGTGAAAAATAAGCAGAGCAATCTGACTGAGAGAATGGAGCGCAGGGGAAACTCTTATCATATAATGACAATTGAAAAATCTGCGGAAGAGGACAACATTCTAAGACATAGCACAAAGCGCAACAAGGGTGGTGATGCACCCTTCTCACATAGTACAACCATGGCCCCTCGTTCTGAACCGTTGATGTGGCTGAGGAATCAAAGAGGCAATTCAATTCTTTACGGATATGTTAACGCGGGCGTGATATATTTATCACAAAAAATGTTTACCACTTTTACAAATAATCCAAATATTATTATTTTTTTCAATTTAATAAATTATAATTTATTAGGTTATTAATTAATTAATAAATGCAACTCAATAATTTTCAATAAATTATAATAGTTAGATTGACGGAAATCATAATTAGATTAGTTGTAAAAGTGATAAACTTTTACGGTGATAAATATATCATTCCTGAATGTTAATTGCATATAATGGTAAGGAGGACTGCTTTGACTATATGGATATGACGAAGGAGAAGAAAGACCAGGAAGACACACTTGTTGAGGGTGGGGCCAACGAGTGAGGAATCAAATGCTTCACATCTGATGGTTTTTGCATTTCTACTATACTCAAAAGGCGAGGCAACGAATGCGTAAGGTGTGGTTCTCTACACTCTTAGCTAGTCAAACTCCTTGGTAATAAGATAGGCGTGACATTTATGCAGAAGAGACTAGAGACACTTTGGGCTCAACAAGGATCTCTCGTAGTCTCTGATGTTGCCAATGATTATTTCACTGTCCAATTCTCTGCCGATGATTATCGACTTATCGTGGCCCATCGATTATCCTTGGCCATTATCTAGCCATAGGACCTTGGGAGCCTGATTTTAAATCCCTATCAGGACTCTATTAAGAAAATAGTTGCATGGATTAATAGGCTACTCGACATTCCTATGGAGTACTATGAAGGTGTCTTCTTGAAAGCTATGGCTGATAAACTTGGCAAAACAATGAGGATTGATCAAATTACCACCATGGAATAAACACGAGAATGTTATGCGCGCCTCTATGTGGAACTTGACTTGGCTAGAAGGGAGAATACACCGTATTGAGTATGAAGGCTTGTTTCTCATATGTTATACATGTAGGAGATACGATCAAGCTAAAGAGCTAATTAAGAAGAACCAAACAGAGAAAACAGATGAAAAGAAAGAACGATTTACTTCAAATTTCCAGTAAAATGGTCCAATTACACTATGGGTATATTATATACCAACTCAGTAACCACACACGCAGTTAGTGCTGCTGAACCGACTAACATTTCCTATTAATATGCTGACTTCCCTTAGCTACAGCTCACTACAGCTCCACGTGACAGCTGGCGTGGCTCCATGATGATGTGGCAGCTTAAGCTACAAAGTCCTTTAAGTAGTATTGAGGGTTGTTTTTCCCTCATTGAGGTCCTACGCGTAACATTCCTCGCGTCTTCAAGAATGACCTTGTCCCCAAGGTCCAAAGATGGGTAACAAAGATGAAGGTAGCCTTCTGCCTCCCAGGTAACATTTTCCGGTACAGCATTCGACCGTTGAATTAAGTATTGGCGCTGAGTAGCACCTTGCACCATAGTCATACGAGCAGACATCACAGCCATTGGTTCTTGCACAGGACGATTATCTATAGCCAACGTAGGAAGGGGCATAGGCTGGCCATCAGAACTCCCTTTTAAGTCTTAGAACCATTTTCAATTTTCAAACCCTAGGTGATACCTGTATGGCCGAATGTTTTAGTAGCAAAATTAGTCCATCAAGGTGTCATCTTTATTATTTTTAACCATCAAACCCTAATTTAGATTCATATGGCCGAATCATTGTAGGTTGGTTTTAGGGTTCTTAGTTCATCCTCTTCAAGAAACTTACACATTAACACAAAGGTGACACTTTTTCCTTACAAGTCTTCATTTTTCTTAATTTTTAAGACACCCACCAACACTTTTAGACACCAGGACTCCATTTTTTAATAAATTACAACATCATCATCATCATAAACTCTTCAAGGTCGAAATGAAAAGTGGAGAGGAGAAGGGTTTTTAGTCATCTTTTCCATATATTCATGTCTTACTTCTTCAAGATGGCTCCTTTAGCTCAAGATCCAATATTTTCCCATCAAGAATGCTTCTTTTCCACCAAGAGCCCACCTTCATAAGATATTCAAGGATTTAAAACCAAGAAGAAAACTTTAAAAGATTAAAAGGTAGGGTTTTTCAATAAGAAAATTCAATAAACTTACACTAGAAACTCAAAGGATGACCAAAGGAGATGTGTTCTTCAACAAGGAGTTTCAACCACCATTTTTTGCCATAAAAGGAAAGGTAATACAGCTGCTGGTTGGTGAACTTCAGCCACGAAAATGGAAGGTTCAAGTGTCAAGAACACAAGCTTTCACAAGTTCAAACTAAGGAACAAGATTTGGATTTTAAGGGAGTTTGAGTTGTGAAATCTTAGAAAGAAGAAGGAAAAAATTTGAAAACCTCCAAGCTTAGTGAGAAAAGGGGGCGGCTGAATGAGGGGGAAAGGAAGAGGTATCCTTTTATTTTAGGGTTTTGCCATGTCACTTAAGTGAATTTCTGTCATTTAGTGACACCCGATGTAATTTTTCTTTGAACTGTTATCAGATTTTTATCCGAAAATCCCCAAGATTCTAACTTTAAGTAATTAATATTAAGTTTGTGGGGAGGGTTATATTTATAAACTTTTAGTTTACAAACTCTTACAAACTACACTATGTACTCCCGGGAGAACACTAGGTTACACTATGTTTTTCCGGGAGTACATAGTGTAATTTGCAAAAATTTGTAAAAAAAAGTTTGTAAAGGCATCATTCCCCTAAGTTTGTTTAATTATCATGTTTCTATCTCAAAAGTCTAATTAGTATCTCACATATACTCTTACTGCTGTTTAATTATACTGGTATCCTTAACTGTATCCGGATTTCATAACTTTCTTAACTTTACATCATTGGTCTAATTTTGACTTGTTTGGCATATATTGGACTTATATTCCCTTTTTCTCATCTTTTTTTGATTTCAAAATTCTACCGGCTGCTGTTATAGTAGTACAAAATATCTAGTAAAAGTGACTTTTTCAGAATACCCACCATGTGGGGGTCAAAATTCACATAATTGAATTCTAAGCTCATCTATGATACTTATATCATTAGAATAACTCCCTAACTCAGATTCACGTGGTTAGGGTTATTCTACTGTCTGTTACTGCATCAGCAATCAAAAATAACAGGCAGAAATCCACCTGTTTAGAATACCATCAATATGGATGTCAAAATTCATATTATTTCATCCCCATCTCATTAATGACCCTTAGGTCCTCATAATAACTCTTTAATTTTGAATTATCTAAATTAGGGTTATTATATCCTACACCACATGATGTATGCAGTAACAGTGACCCAGTTTGTTCCAAGACTAGGAAACAACATCAAGAAAATGTCATTTGCACTGAGTCTGATAAATCTACTCCCACGGCCATTGATCGTGTTAGTGGCCTAATTATCTCTGGACCTAACTCAAAGTAGAGAATATGCAGGGACCCTATCTTCCTGCAACCCACCCATTGTTTAATTATGAATGTCTTCATTTGGAATTGTCATGGTGCAGCAAAGAAATATTTTAGAAGCACCATGGCCACTTTGACTAAGAAGTATAACGTTGATATCATGATTCTTTTGGAGCCAAGGGTTAGAGGATCTAAGGTTAGGAAAATTATGCAAGATGGGCTGTATTGAGTCCATAGTGAAGGATGCAATTGGGTTCTCAAGGAGCATATGGATTTTGTGGAACCCAGACATTTTCTCCATCACGGTACAAGTTTGGAGAGAAGGAAAGTGTTACGAACAAAATAAATAAAAATGGGAATTTGACTTTATTGTGGAAGCCTGACCTCAAATGGCTATGGTTTTACTGAGGAGCTTGATCTCTTGCGCACAGTGCCTTTTAGAATAACTTTTCTAATCTGATCATCTTTATTCCAATATTTCTAGGTTTAAATAGATAATACAACCATAAAAGTAACTACCCAGTAACACTATAGGTTCCAACTCCACTAATAACAATAACCTATTATTTATCAAAGTTAAATTTAAATAACAAAATAACTACCACTATCCACTACTTAAACAACCCAACAATTTAAAAAATAATAAAAATAACTGTAACAGAAATACTTATGGGCGCATCTCATTGCCTCACATCAACAAATGTCAAAACCTTGGCTTATAGCTAGAGACTTTAAAGATGCCTTATTAGCAACGGATAAAAGAGAAGGTGCACCTAAAAATACCAAATGATGCCAACTCTTTCCATCCATGCTAGATGCTTGCCAAGTGATTGACTTAGAGCTTGTTTGGGAGTCACTTTTGGGAGGGAAAGGGAAGAAAATGGAGGATTTTATTATACCTTCTCCTTATTTGTGAGTTTAATAAAATGGGAAAAGGGAATTAGAAATTTTTATAAATTCCTCCAAAACCCTTCTCACCCTTAAAAAATTTAAGGTTCCCCCAATTTGGGGGTTTGAGGGAAAAAATATTTAAAATTACATATTTGCCATTATCAGTAAAATGTGAAAACTATATAAATGTGAATCATTTTTTAATGTGATACTATTAGAAAAGTCTCAAATACCGATAGAATTTATTGATGGAAAATATTTTGTCGAAAATAGAGACAGAAAAAGATTTGGTCATAATCGCTAACGAAATCTTTATATGGAAAAAAATTCCGTCGCATTTTTTGACAGAATTAGAGACGGAACAAGATTTAGTAATAATCACAGACGAAAATTTTCGATGAAAAAAATCTAAAGAAATTTTTGACGGAATCTAAATTCCATCGAAATTTTCAACAGAAACATTTCTGTCGAAATTTTCATCAAAAAATTTCACGAAAAATATTCTCGTCAAAATTTTGAGGGAAATTTTTTTTTCGTCGATAATTTTTTACTGAATATTTTTGCATCGAAACTTTCTATGTAATTTTCTTCCGTTGAAAATATTTAAGAGATTATTTTTATTAAAACTTTTGACGAAATATTTTTTCATCGAAAATTTTGAAAAATAACATGCAAAACCAATCCACGTCATCAATCTGATTGAAGATTTTCAACGAAGTTTTATTTCGGTCGAAAATTTCTTACCGAATTTTTTTTTTCTGTTGAAAATTTTCAATCGAATTTTTCTCCGTAAAAATTTTTCGAATAAATTTTTTCTGTCAAAAGTTTGTATGAAATTTTTTTTGAGTCGAAAATTTCGAAAAAAAAATGACATCAATCTGCGTGAAACCTCACCCCGTGTCATTAATCCGTGTGAAAATTTTTGACGAAATTCATTAAATAAATATTATTTTAATGCTTTATTTTTCGACGAAAAAACAAGATTTTCGACGGAATTCAAATTACATCATACCAGAAACTTAGTTTTCAGCTGTCATTTCGAATTTAATGAATCTAAGTGACTTCTAAATAATTTCTAGTGACATCAAGCATGTGTATGATCATGTCTCACACTTACATAACAACTCTTGATGTGTCTATGATCTTGTATGCTTGATCAAAGTATATATGTCACTAATGCATGAGTTTATAACCTATTAATGCACTCCTTAAGGTAAAGCTCAATAAACTCATTTCTACAAGTTCTAAAGACTTAAAATAACTATTTTAAATAGTAAGTCTAAGTCTTCTTTGGTCTTCACTTTGTCTTCAATCTTTGAGCTTTCTACTACTTCTTTTAAACTTGAAATACTTGGTAGACAAAGACCTACACATATTACTCATGGTTTAGGTTATGTTAAACCTAACATGCATCATTTAAATGCAAAAAGGACTTCAAATGTACATCATGAATGTATGTCTAAAAGTCCATTCATGAAATATAATTATTGTGGAAGAAAAGGCCATAATTATTACCAATGCAAGTATAGGGAAAATGTGAAAGGTTACAAAAAAATTTGGTTGTTAAAGGCACACTAACCAACTGTTTTCACATGATGGGCTGCTGCCCATGCCTAACAAAAACGGATCCAAGAGCCATTGGATACCAAATGTCAAGTAAACCTACTTGTTTTGTAGGTACAAGTGTGCTTGAAGGAAAAAAGCATCAAGTGGTACCTTGATAGTGGATGTTCCAAGCATATGACCGGAGATATTACTTCAATCATCATGAAACAACATGGACATGTTTCATATGAGACAACAACAAAGGCAAGATACAAGAAATTGGCAAAATTGGTAACACTTCTACTACTTTAATTGAAAATGTGTTTTTGGTAGAAAGTTTGAAACATAACTTGCTTAGTATTAGTCAACTTTGTGATAAGCAATTTAAAATTGTGTTTGATTCCATGACTTGTCATATTACTAGTTTGCTTGATGGTGAAGTTAAATTCATTGGTCATAGAATTGATAATGTGTATATGCTTGATATTGATTCTTGTTCTTCAAGTGATGCTACATGCTTGATTAGTAAAAGCGATGAAACTTGGCTATGGCATAATGTATTGCACATATAGGAATGAATCATCTAAATAAATTAGTTAAACAAGATTTAGTAATTGGATTGCCTAAACTCAAGTTTGAAAAGGATATATTGTGTGATGCTTGTCAAAAAGGTAAACAAATTAAAACTTCTTTTAAAAGTAAGATTTTTGTTTCTACTTTAGACCTTTAGAGTTATTGCACATGGATTTGTTTGGTCCTGTGACACCCTCCCCTGTATGCATCCAAATGAGGTGTCTGCTAAAATTGATTAGAGACTTAACGTTAACGTGTAAAATTCTTGCTACGTAAAATTTTTTTGACATTATCATTGAAAACCTTTTCTTTGAAACTGATTTCGTAAAATAAAGACGGCAAGAAAATAAGAACAACTTTCGTAATGTCAAGCAACTCTGAATTTTTTTTTCGAAAATGACCTGTCTTGAAGACACCATGAAAAATTCAAATACAAAAATTTTCTTTGCTACGAAGAAACTAAACATCTAGGGGTTCGCGTACATATAAATTATACGCGAATCGGAGGTGAATAGCCCCGCGAGACAGGACTTGCAAGGTACTCGTAAATTCATTGTATTTTTCCAAAAACCTCCTGACTTGTAAAAATCATAATAAATCAGGATTACAAACTTTGAACATAACCATTATATAATCTGAAAGTACACAATTGGGGCTTTACATACATATAAATTATACCTCATTCGGAGGTCTGTAGCCCCAGAACGACAACTCGCAAAATGCTAAAACAGTTCAAAATCCAAATTCGATTACAACAGCAACTCCTTTCGCAATTAAGTACCAGAATACATCAGTCCAAGGCAGAATGTAAAAATTCAAAATGCAGCAAAATAATATCATTTTCTCACATGTTCCAATTTCTCAAAATATTACACCAACGTCAAATATTTCATGTGCATTCAGCAAAGTCATCAAACAGACAGCAGAAATTCCAATAGCAGCATGTAAACAGAACATCTCCAATACAAGTACATCATCAAATGCTTTTTCGTACTCCTGCAATTTATAAAAATAAAAATCCCAGTAGTGTGGCAATAAAACTAGTACAACAACAATATTAGACTAGGCACAAAATTCCAAAACAGTCGCATCAACATTTAATTCTTCCAGACAGATGCTAACATATACTCATAGTGCGTATATAACGCCAAAGTACTAATCATATTGCGTATATAACGCCAAAATACTAATCAAGATGCGTATATAACGCCAAAGATGTACGTTCATAGCACCGTCGTGCACGTACTAACAAACACAGTGGAGAATCCTGGGTGGCTCCTCAAAAGGGCTCCAACTGTGACCTAAGAGGACTGAAGCCAAGTGTCTCATACCCTGGTACCGGAGGGATGCCTATATGATGCGTGCTCAAACGTATGCTTATTTTTATTATATACTTCAGTCTCCAAGATGAATGCATAATGTTGTATGCTATGGCATACTTGACACACACACAAACAGACACAGGTGAAACATGATGTGCATATGCATGACTAGATCATAATCATAATAGCATATATCTCGTGTATATTTAATACCAAGCTGCCGAATAACAAATACTTCCATAAGCAGAATTTTCCTTCATAACAAGTCCAAAGGCAGAATACCTATACCATATAACAAAATACTGATCATAAGGCACATGTGAGCATCAGTTCAAAATTCTATACGCTAGCTAATAGTCACAATAGGTCTCACCACCAAACACATACCTCGTGTGCCACAATTATTTATTAAACAGTAGCAACAATCAGTCCACATTCAAGGGTTATTCGTACCTAAGCAAGAGTGCAATTAAATCATAATTTTACTCGTACGATTCAACAATTCACAAACAAACATGCCTTGCCTCCTAGTCCCTGTACTTATTCAGTTTATCATGCCTCTTTTACTAAATCAAATTCTGATTGCATATTCATTTAATAACCCATTAACAACAAAAGAACTCAAGGCTTCCAGTCTATACAAATTTGGTTTATTGGGTTCCTTTCCTAATAATTTTCTGACTTCACATAACACTTACTAACTTGTTAACAGCGAAGGAATTCAAGGTTTCTCAAGTCACATAAAATCGATTTTCACCATTAAAATACATTAGGGATTTTTATTCTTATAATCCTATTATTCATATGCCATGTCCCTGCCTTCCAATTTCTAGTATTTTAATTAGGTTATCATGTTTCTTACACTATTAATTTTATGTCCTACATTTTATTCCACTAATTGATAGTAAATGACAAAAATCCCAATTTTCCTACATGCATACAGACTCGACTTTAATAGCATCACCTAAGAAATTCCAATTTTTCTTCCACTTAACATTACCCACATCACGGGGCATGGTCTCTATAATTTATTAGCACGCTTCCCCCTACGATTTCAACACATGCAGGCTGTATAATTATCTCTCTAGCAAGAAAGGCAATCCAACAATTGCAACAACTATATCCAAGTTCCTAAAATTCAGCTTTGGTTTACATACATCATGCCATAGACTTTCAGTTTAGACTCACATGCATCAAGTTCTAGGCTGTGCAAAATGACAGAATTAAGGTATTATTTTTCTAAGTTCACAAACTATCACTTTCAGTTTTTAAGTATTCTTTTCAAGGCCGTTCACATAAAATTTAAAACATGCAAGGCTAATTCACTAATTTAGTCTAAAAGAGCAGTCCTAAGGTATGGCAAGGAGCTCTCTTTCAAGCTCACAACTAATTGTCAAACTCTACTAACTCACTTAGTCTCAACCAGTTTGGTTACAACATGCTGACTTTACGAATTTAAAACAGTAAGGCTAAATTATAATGCTGTTTCAAATGGCAGCCCCAACGCATAACAGTAATTTACTTTCCAAGCTCATCAAAATTCTATTTCAGCTTGCCTATACCAAACGTCCCAAGGCTCTTTCAAATATGCAGAAACAAGTGAATGTAGATGACAACATTTAGTCTTCCAAGGTCACATATGCAGTTTTAACATAAGAAAAGACTAACCAATTATTATTCCCAAGAACCGGTTTAACCACCTCAAAAGAGCTATATTTTAAACTTCAAAAATTCAGTTTTTTTTTAGTTTGCATGCATCCAAGGCCAATAGTTTTGTGACCGAACAACAAGGAAAAATGACATAAAAACTAATTCCCTAGCTCACTCTTGCATCTCATGCGCTGAAACCAAAACAGAGAAGGTAAGAAAAAGGCTCACTTGTTCTAGCGTATAATGGGTGATAGTGCAGAATTTAGGGTGATAATTTTCCCTAGTAAGAACCGTGCCTTCAGCCGCATGCAATAGGAGAGACAAACCAACCATTGCTCGACCTTGTGCTAGCAACCATGGAACATAATTTAATCGGAACCATTCAAGGAAGAAGGGACACGAAGACATCAAAGGGTACGTCACCTCCTTGAAGTTTCCCTTCAACCGAGCAAGAAAGAGGAGTGAAGGATGATTTCATGTGGCAGTCCCTTGGTTATTGTTCATTGCCAAATCAGTGAGGAGAACAAGAAGGAAGCTTGGATGATATTTCTCCTCTCAATAGCTCACGGATTTTGGTGTAGATTTTGGAAGGAATTTAACATGCAGCCTATGACTATTTCTTGAGAGGGTTCACGGCTTTGAGGAGTAACAAAGGAGAAACTAAATTGTAAAACTGAGTTAAAATGAGCATCCTATTTCATGGGTGGTCCTTTGTTCTACGCATGGAAGACAGGAAAGGTAGGTTTGGGGTTGAATTTGATTCACAAGAATTAAGGAGATGGGATCAGCTTTGTCTTTTTTCATTGTGCGCATAGGAGGAATTGTGTTAACTCAAATTCTGATCCAAAGGTACCATAAGGAAAAGAACAAAAGGATAAGATAGCCTTTGGCCCTTATTGGGCGCTAGGGTAGTGATGTGGCTGCCACGACCAATAGAATTTCATGCAAAGAGATTTCTCTCTTCTTATTGGGTGCAAGGGGTGGTGAGATAAGGTAGATAGGGGTTTGTCATGTGGCCATTTGTTGGCCAATAAAATTACATGCATGCAGATTTTTTTTTTGTGAGAGACAATTAAAGGTTCACTTATCACATAAATATATACATAATATTTATTAATTCATGAAAGGTTCACTTGTCACATAAAATATATACATAATATTATTAATTCATGTTCTCACTAGGTAGTAATTAGAATTCTTACTATATTATAATTAATTGTAATTCTATCCCTTTTTACTAGTGTCATGAATCTTTTAAGATATTAACATATGCTAGCTTATAATAACAACAAAATAATTTACCTACTTAAATTAATCTCACTCTAAACAAATTTAATTCGAAATTTCAATCATGTTTCACACCCCTAATTGCAAGTTATGTAATTTCCTAATTAGGCGGGATGTTACAGGTCCCACAAGGACAATGAGTTTTGATGGCAATTTACATGGACACTTTCCTTGTCACACAAGCATGATACATACAAATCTTTTAATAAGTTAGCAAAACATATCATGAATGAGAAAAGCATGAAGATTGTTCATATTAGAAGTGATCATAGTGGAGAATTTAAAAATTTAAAGTTTGAAAAGTTTTGTGATAAGCATGGCATAGGTGACAATTTGTCTTCTCCAAGAACACCCTAACAAAATGGAGTTGTAGAGAGGAAAAATAGAGTCTTAGAAGAACTTGCTAGAACTATGATTAGTGAAAGAAATCTTCCTAAGTTCTTTTGGGCCGATGCGGTAAGTACCACTTCTTATGTAATCAACTTTACACTAATTAAACCTATCCATAAGAAAATCTCCTATGAACTTTACAAATGTAGAAAGCCTAACTGTAAGAACCTGCACCGTTAATTAAGGAAGTTAATTAATTAATTATGTGAAATTAGGAAATAATTCCATAATTGACCCTAATAATTATTATGAGGCTCTAATAATTATATTAAGTGAGTAATAATGCTGAAAGTCGCTTTTCTGACGAAAAGTGCAGATGCCGGTTCTGCTACTCGGTATAAATGCGTGCCGATGAAGTATCCCGGAAAATTATAAAAAGTATGTATATGTCACTAGAATAATATATAGGACTTGTAAAACGAGTTTTAAGTTAAAATAATGAGAACTGGTGCCAGAACTGATACTGGCTATGGAAAAGCGCGTACCGGAAAGGTGCTGTGAAAAATAAAATAAAAATATGATAAATCTTAGAAAAATGAGTAGGTTCAGAATCCTAAGTTTGGGATTAAAATGTTAAGCGTAGCATTTAGCGCTAATACAATGCGATTAAGTTTAAATCGACTATAAATAGTCTTGGCACAAGATCCTAGGTCTATTCTTGTGCCTCCAGCGTTTGAAAATTCTGAGTGTGGACTCCCTTTGCTTCCACCTTCCTCCCCCTTGAGAAATCATCAAGAAACCACCTTTCTTCTATTTCTCTTCACCAAAATGCCTTGTGTGTGTGAGAGGGATCATAGGGGATGAGTGGGAGACTTTGTTTCTGAGTTTGGAGTTCTGTTTTATTGAGTCTTGGAGCTGACTTGGTTGTTTGGGTTGTGGGAGCCTTTGTGTTGGCACTTTGAGCTTCAAGGAGCCATCTTTAGTGCAAAGGATCAACCTTTGATCTCATTTTTGTGCACCTTGAGAAGTCAGAACCTAAGGGCTTCATAGAGAGCTCCAAGAGCCTTTGTTGCTTCTGTTTTGAAGCTTTGAGTATGTTCCCTACCTTGCTCTTGAGTTTTAATTGTTTAAAAGTGGAGTCTTGGCATGTTTAATGAGTTGTTTAAGTAACCAACTGGTATATGAACCTAAATGGACTTAAAGATGTATGCTTTAACGTTTTAAGGTGTTAAAAATGGAACCTTGAAGGGATATCTTCGCGAAAATGCAAAAATGCATTCTGTCGCGAAATATTCAGATATTTGGCTGGAAATATCCGGATATGGGTTTCTGGATATCCGGATATGGGATGCGGAAATATCCGAATATAGATATCCGGATATGTCCCCGAGGAATATCCGGATATTGATATCCGGATATGGCCCCGACATATATCCGGATATTCTGAGTTTTCGAAGAACAGAAGTTGTACTGTTCATACAGAAGGCTTTTATGGGTTTGTAGATCCTAGATTGATGAAGTTGAACTTCTGTAATAATTTATCTAAGTCAGAATCAAGGGATTAAGGGCTTGTGGCTTTATGAGAAGCCTTAAGACATAGAACGTAAAGGAAAAACATTATCTTTATGCATATGCTTGTGAGCTATAGTTATTGATATGATTGCTGGTCCTAATCAGATTGTGATTCTGCTGTGTGTGGACTCTTGGCTTGGATTGCTAGCTTGCAAGGTAAGCTTTCGTGTCCTCGGTTTTGCCATTATTGGTTCCACCATGTCCCGTGGGGGGATGATTTATATGCATGATGTTGTTTTCATGTATTGCTTTGATAAATGCCATTGAGCTGTTATATGCGAGTGCCTTTATGATATGCATGTGGTGTTCCACCTATACGGTAAGCCTGAGTATATGGGAACATACAAGATGGTGAGGCTGTGGGTGAGGTGCAAGCGGTGTTCCTTGTACTTACTGTGGGGTTGTAGACGTACGTCCTGCATTTCTCTGGCCAGTAGAATAGTTATAACACACATGACATGAATATCTGTTGCACTGCATAGTTTTGGAACTTATATTGTTAAATGCTTTTGGAACTTATATTGCACGTGTAAGTGAGTTTGGGGTGGAAGATCCTTGAGGACCACTTGTCTTACTGAGATTTCTTGCTTAGAGATCTCACCCCACGTTTGGGGGCGCTTATTTCAGATTCAGGTAATTTGGGGGCCGATGCCTCTGGCGGCAGGAGGTCGGAGCTTAGTTGATTATATCTATGTTGTATGCTGACATGACTGGATTTGAATGCTGTTTATGTTTTCTGCTTTTAGTACGATATTTGAGTTGAGACTTCTGTTGGGCTTATGCCTTATTTGGGTGAGCATGGGGTTTGTCCATACCGCTTTGATGTTAGTACTTTTAGTTTGAGTTGTATAAACTATCAAGGTTGTCCGGTCTACGTGTTGTAGTTCCGTGATTAGAGACATATTGATGTTATTAATTTATTGAGGTTTTTCAGTTAGCTGTTTAATTGCAATTTACATACATGCAATGTTTTGGAAATGAATTAAGTAATCAAGATGGTAATGAATAGTGACGTCATAATTGAAAAGAAAAAGATCGATATTCCGCATTTTTTATTAAGCGCCGCTTAATACGATGACATGATAACAAACTGAATATATATGAGGTGTTACACTAACATTGCATATTTTCATGTGTTTGGTTGCAAATGCTATGTTTTGAATAATGGTAACGATAACCTAGGTAAGTTTGATGTTAAAGCCGATGAAGGTATATTTCTTGGTTATTCTCTTACTAGCAAAACTTATAGAGTGTATAATAAGAGAACCATGACTATTGAAGAATCTATTCATGTTGCTTTTGATGAAACTAACTCTCTCTTACAAAGAAAGTATTGTGATGATGATATTGTAGATACTTTGGAAGACTTATCTTTGGAAGATAAAAATACTAACAACAAGAAAAATAATGATGATCAAGGGAATCAACAAAGTGAGCAACAATAGCTACCTAAAGATTGGAAAGTATGCAAAGTAACACCCTATGGATGCTATAATTGGAGACCTATCCAAGGGAGTTTCAACAAGAAGTTCTTTGAGGAATGCTTGCAATCACTTAGCTTTTGTCTCTCAAGTTGAACCCAAGACAATTGAGGAAGTTATTCAAGATGAAAATTGGATGTTTGTAATGCAAGAGGAGCTAAATCAATTTACAAAGAATGATGTTTGGGAACTTATCCCTAAACCGGAAGATCATCAAGTGATTAGCACTAGATGGGTATTTAGAAACAAACTTGATGAAAATGATGTAATCATAAGGAACAAGGCAAGACTAGTAGCTAAAGGTTACAATCAAGAAGAAGGAATTGACTATGATAAAACCTATGCACTCGTTGCAAGACTTGAAGATATTAGATTACTACTTGCATATGCTAGTATATATGATTTCAAATTATATAAAATGAATGTCAAATCTGCATTTTTAAATAGTATTACTCAAGAGGAAGTATATGTTTATCAACCACCGGGTTTTGAAAGGTTTGACTTTCCTAATCATGTTTATCGTTTGAATATATTTTCCCATTTAATTTTGATTCTGTTGCATTGCTTCTGAATTGATGTTATTCAAATTGTTTTAATTTTGTTTTGTATTGGGAATAAAGTTTATAATCAGCAAATTTCGTTTTGGTTGAAGTTATGTTGAAAAGTGTTGAATTTTGAATTGTCTTTGCATTAGAAGTAACACAAAATTTACCCCCTCTTGTGTAATTGTTTAGCCATCTTTTTTTTTCATTCACATGACCAAATCATGTGAAAACACCACATGAGAGGATCCATTCTCTACCTCATATGAAGCATACTCACATGCATCCCTTGATCTTGGATCAAATGGCTGGTCGAAAAGAGAGTGAATAACTCTAATTTGAACCCGCGTACACCTTATCATATCTTTATGAATCTTTTGAAAACAAATCCTAATTTGGCTCTCCAATTCGAGAAATTCTAAAGCCACCCATTTATTGCAATTTCAAAATTTTCAGCTCAGTTCACAATTTCTAAAAATTTCTATAACTGACCCCAACATTTCTTAACATTTACAAATCTGTCCCACTAAAAGGAGCTAGGCAATTTGGATGTTTTAGTTATCATGATAACTATGATATAATAGCTAAACACAATTTATATAGTAGACAGAAAACCCTAATTTTCTTTTGTGCTCTTTCATATTAGTTAAGTTATATTGAGTTTTTTCTTTTTTAATATGAGGTCAACCAACATCAAATTAGAATATTAATTGGGATAAGTTATTCTACCTACCATTTTTTTTGCTTACCTTTGCCTACCACCCTCTAACATTGTTAGATCAGAATCTCAAGAAGAGAGAGAAAGATAAATGTTAGTTAAGATTCTGATCTAATAGTATTATAGAGTAGTAGGCAAAAGTAAGCAGAAAAAATGGTAGGTAGAATAATCTATCCCATATTAATTTATGTCATTCATACGAATTTCTTATATAATCTCAAAACACTCTGATTAATTTTGGTTTTCCTCCTAGTCTCAAAATAACACCCAGGAGATTGTACTATTCAACAAAGGCTTCTCTGCGTTATTCTTCTTGACTTGGAATTTTTAAAGAAGTCCAGACGATCCGATGGAGCAACTCGTTCGTGACTTCAACCAACTCGTTCGAAGATGTTAAATCTGTACTTATCATGAAAAGAAAGGGTGGAAAATATGTTTCTGGTGGGGACTAGTAATAGAGATACATGTATCTGCTTCCTTTGTCCTTAAAAGCACGAGGCGTCGTGGCCTTATAAGCCTATATAAACAATTGCATGCAACTAATAGCAAGCAAGTAGCACATATATACTAACTTTATTACAAGTTGAAAGTAAATGCCCATCCATAAAAGTTTTAATCAATCAAAGCTTTTGTCTGCATTCTCTTTTGTCATCTTTATTCGTTCTACTGTTTAGGACGAATAAAATAATTAAAATTAAATAAATATTCTTCGTCAATAAAATTTTATTCAACTAAAACAATCAAAACACTTCATTTAAAAAGAATTAAGTTCACATTTGGCTGTAAATAAATTTTCTTATTATTCTTTAAAATAAGAGATTAAATTTTATGTGTCGTTAAAAGATTTTTTTTTTAATGTTACATATCACATAATGGTATGTAATACATTATTAGAAAAAAGTTAGACTTAATTACTAGATAATACTGTGAATATTTTAAATAATTTATCAATACAAAATTATTGATAGTGTATAAAAATTTGTAATTATAATGCATTAAAATTAAATAATAAAATTATATTTTTGTTTTTGAAAAAAAAATTGTTTTCCCTTCGAAAAAACTTTTTTATTGCTAAAAAAATGCTGTCATTTTATGCCTAGAAAAAATAATACTGTCATTTTATGCTTATATTGTTTCTCGCCATGGATAGTATGGTCAGAAATTTTATTTAGATTTCAAGCGAGGATATGTAAATTTATTCACTTACATAAATTAGAAAAAATGATATGTAAAGGTAAAACTCGATTAACGCCTGTAATTAAGTTCAAAGAACTTTAGCAGTTGAACTAGTTGATATTTTTGATTTCATGTCTACAATTTATTGAGTAATATAATAATTTTATAAAATAAATTTACGCTAGAATTAAAGAAGCAACAAGAATTCTTAGGTACGAAATAAACTTATCTTTTTGTGTGTGTGTGTGTGGAGGTTACAGGAAAATAAAGAAACAACAAAACAGACTAAAACCTAGTCATTCTAGGGAAAGCTAGCCACTCCCATCAGGTCTCTATTGACCAGCTCTAACTCTCTAAGCACCTAGTAGAAGGATGATAAAAAAATTTAAACTTTAATTGGGACCGTTCCGAATCGGACTATTCATAAAACAATGAATTTATTGAAATATTTTTAAAATAAAAATAAAAAACAATTTAAGTCCACATTCTAGCAAGCAACACTGTTGCCTTCCTTATGAAAGTGGGATACTTTAACAAACCCAGCTCCTGTCCAGGATTAGATTAATTCTATTCATGTTGGCTATTTTATCCTTCACAACTCTAATGCATGTTTTTCACTAAGAAGTAGACAAAAAAATCATAAAGTCTCAAATGATCATATGAAATAAAATATTTTTTAACTAATAAAACGATTTAAATGTGTATGCTAACTCAATCCTTTATAGTTGATATAAAAACTTAAAATAATGTGTGCCTTGGTATATGAGTGTGGTGCTAAATCAATGTAATGCGTTAACAAAGTACAATCCAATATGTCAACAAAAAAAACGTAAATTAAACTATTTCTAATTTAGGCAAAAAAATAATAATAAAGCGCTGAAAATCATTTTCATTTTGGATGCATATATTGAATTATAATTTAATTTTCATTAATCATTATTTTTATTCGTTGTGAGATAAAATTAACACTTATTATTAAGTAATACAATACTTATTAGATTTATTTTCTTGGATATAATATAACATTGCTATTTTCTAGAAGAAACGAAATTCAAAAATGGTTTACAAAAGACTTTTAATTTATATCAACTTGAATTATTTATTTGCAAAGCAAAGGACGCACTGGCGGCTATTGTACGGCTAATAAATGTTCCACAGTTTATGTAGGCAAGGGTCTAGAAGTTAGACAGAGACGGGTCATTGAAATGGAAAAATACAATGCATTCAACCCCATTAATTCTCACCCATGGAGCCTACACTAATCTAATTTATGTGCCTCATTTTTTCTTCTAATGCGAGTTGGACAAAGAAGGCATATTAAAATAAAAGGAGACTTATGTAAAAAAAATTAAGTATTTAATGAAAATAAAATCTGTACATTATTTTCAAATTTTATATACGAAAATTCAAAAAAATAAAGTAAATAATAATTCACATATTATATTCTTATTAAAAAAAATAATACAAGCACTAAAAATATTTCACATAAATTTTATCCTCAAATTTATCGAAAATCACCATGGACTTTCCGGATATACATAAGGTCGTGTTTGGTACAAGAGAAATTTTTTGGTATCCGGGAATCACGACTAATGGGAGTACAATAGAAATTGAGTTTACTTGGAATTTTACGAAAAATGTGTTTGGTTCGCCAAAATATTACCGGAAATATTGGATAAAGATTATTGATTCCATGTTTGATTTAGAACGAAATATGACTTGGAACATGAGGTTATTTTACAAAAATAACCCCAAACTATTTTTACTTGGTCTAGGTTTTTATGTGTGTTGAGGTATTTTTGTCTTAAAAATTATTGTTGTGTTTCCCTTTACTTGGTATTCTGAATTACAATATTATTTTTGGTAATCTGAATAGTGATTTTTCTTTATAAATCAAATTACCGATAATCTTTGGATATCCCGGAACTGATTTTTGTTCCTTCTACCAAACATGGTAATTGGGTTTACCAGTAATCCTTTTGAAATACTTGTACCAAACACACCCTAAGTGTATGCAAGCAGAGGCGGATCCAAGTTGTTGAGAAGGGAGGCAAGTGCCCACCCTTAAATCTGATCCAAAAATAGGAAAATGTCATTTTCTTAAAATTTAAGTTTTCCAATTTAATTTTTCTCCTTTTATTTTATTTTTCCGTGAGTTTTTTTTTTCTCCTTCACCTTCGTTTGCATCTACATATTAATTCATCTCCTCTCAAACCTCAATCTCCATTATTAGAAGTTAGAACATTTGTTTTTTCCTCCATCATCGGTCCAATTAAGTCGCTAGATCTAGATCTAAACCAGGCACAGTTAGCCGGCAGCTGCTCGCAAGTCGCATTCCAGATCAGACCCAAATTTATATATACTGACTTATTAAGTGTCCACCTTTCATTAATTTCCTGGATCCGCCACTGTATGCAAGAAGCTATGACAACTCGATATATTACATAGATAATTAATGAAGACATTGGAATGACCGATGTTTTAATACATTATTATTAATATCCGAGTTTTTTTTTTTGGTATAACCTGGAGGGTATCCCTATTCAACCTCCTCCGGTCATCTTGTCCTCGGAGTACGGTCAAAAAGCTATCCCTCTTTAAACAGCAGGTGTATTAAGCTTCGCTACCGGAAAAAGGATGAGACTAATCTCCCCTTTGAGAAGAGAGATATATCCTTTGACTTACCCAAGCAAACTCTTAAAAGCTCAGTTGTGAGTTACGGAAGTTAATATCCGAGTTTTTAGGCTCTATAATATCTACAGCATATAATATTGACAGCAATATACGCGATTATTATTTCTCTAAATGTGATAATACTTTGATATATAAATTGAAGTGCGTATGAGCAAAAGACGCTATCAATTTTTTCTGTGAAAAAAAAAAATTGATAATAGACTTTGCTGAAAAAATTGATAATAGACTTTGCTGCGGGTTGAATATGAGAGTGCATCCTCCTATATGTTATTTAACATGATTATATTATATGAAAATATTTTAACATTTATAAGGGTGAATGAATAGTAATAAAGGATGAGAAAAAAAAATATTAGAATAAAAAATTATAAAATTATCATAATTAATGTATTCATTGATAGTTAGAATTTAAAATTCCTTCACATAACATATCATTATCATATTAAATCCAATACCATATGAGATATTATCCTTCCGATGAACACTGAACCTTAAATGAAGTGCTCTTGCATCTATGGCTAATAATAACTGAATATGACGAGCCAAGTTGGAGAAATGCGGTTAGTGTGCCACATTGACACAATGCCTTTGTTCAAGCGAGTGCGCACGGGGTGGCGTATCCATTTCCGGAGTAAATAATAATATTTGGGTAAGGAAGAAGTATTAATCATAGGAGATAAAATTAACATGAAGTTTACAAAAAAAATTTCTATAAATTTATAAATTATATTATGTTTGACTAGTAATACTTTACTCAAGAGTGTATTACTGGTCAAACATAATATAATTTGTAAAAGTTTGTAAAAAAAAAAAATTGTAAATATAACCTTTCTTAAATCAACATATAAAATAAAATCTCGAAATCTTAAAACAACGTTATTTTAGAATGCAAAAACGTAAGATATTTTAAAAAATTTACTTTTCTTTTATAATATAAAATTTTATAAAAATCTATTTATTTTTTCTCTTAAATCTGAAAACAACATTATTTTGTGATTATATCTTTTATTGCAAAAGAAATACTAAATCCTAATATATATATATATATATATATATATATATATATATATATATATATATATATTAGGTTTTAAAATAGACAATTTTTAACGTCTTGTTTCTCTAACTTTTTTTTTTAATAAGCATAGGATTACGTAAGATTTTTATTTACAAATAATTTTCTATTTTTAAAATAGATGTTACTTAAGATTTTGTATAATAATTATTTTTAATATATGTACCTTTAATTATATTTGGTTAAATTACTTTTTATTAATGTTATTTTTTATTTTATTTACTAAAAATACCAAGTTTTTCAAAAATAAACAATTCAAAGCAAAATAAAAATTTTAAAATAAGAGTTGTTTTACAATAAATCAAGTACAACTTTGATTAAAAAAAAGGTACAATTTTGTTGCGTGAGAGTCACCTACTTTATTATTTGTTTGACTCACGTGCATATTATCCGCAAAGGAATTACTCCATTCTTTAATACAAGCAAATGATAAAAATATTCAAAGGCATGCTCCTCCTTGCCCAAAAATATCAAATTCACTTTACATGATAACTGATTTATACATTTTTTAAACTCAAATGGTCATTCGGTCGTTTTCTTTCCTTCCTTTCAATGGGTATATAAACGAGGCAAGCCCTTTAGATCTTCATTCAAACATCACAGCACACAAGTATTAGCTATATTATCTCCAACCGTGACAAAAGAAAAAAACAAATATATAGAGAATTCCAAGCGATAATTTGTGTGCATTCTGATTCCAATAGATGGATTTTGACTCTCTTATCTCCCAAAACCAAAACCTTCACTTCTTCCCTGAAAATTCCTTTGTTTCTGAGGACCCTTTCTCATGGGACATCAAAGACTTCATTTTCTTCAACAATTACAACAACACCCTTCCCTTCAACTTCAGCGAACACTCACAATCACAATCACAATCGAACAAATCTTCAGGGTCTCTGGGTAGTGTTGAGTCACAAGAAGTCTCATCCAATACAACCGATCATGCACAAGTGAGAGAAACTCGAGCATCACCACACAAGTTCAGAGGAGTAAGGAGGAGGCCATGGGGGAAATTCGCGGCGGAGATAAGGGATTCAACAAGAAATGGGGTGAGAGTGTGGATTGGAACGTTTGACACAGCAGAGGAAGCAGCTTTGGCTTATGATCAAGCAGCATTCTCAACAAGGGGTTCATTGGCAGTGCTGAATTTCCCACAGGAAGTGGTGAAGGAGTCCCTCAAAGACATGGCTAATAATAAGGCTTTGGAAGAAGGTTCCTCCCCTGTGTTGGCACTCAAGAGAAAACACTCCATGAGAAGAAGAAGAAACTCAAATTCTACTAAGCCTAGTAAAAAGAAAACCAAGAGCCATGACATGGATCAGTTACAGATTAGTACTTCTCAAAATGTGCTGGTCTTTGAAGATTTGGGTGTTGAATATCTAGAGCAACTTTTGAGCATGACTTCATAATCATTTCGAGTTTTTTAATTCTTATTTTTTTTATTTTTTCAATTTCTCCAGCAATTTATTCAATACTGGATTAATCAGATTCGAGTTGTATGGATGGCATATAGTTGCAGCTCTCTCATGAGAATTTCTGTATCTAGGTTTCCTATTCTTGGAAATTGTTCATTAAATTTTACCTTGAATTCTTTCACAACTGGATCAAATGTTCTATTCGGATTCCTCCTTTTTCGTCATCTCCATTATTTTCATTCCTTTGTCGTTCAGAAAAAGAAAAATAAAACTTACAAAATACTCTAATTCCGGTTCGAAAAAGTGCGTTTATTGTAATTTTCTCACCAAGAAAAGTTGTTCTAAGATGATTACACTCGGGCAAGCTCTCGCATCCAAATAATAATTAAGAGTATAGTATCCCAGAATATATAAACAGAATTGAATTATTTTCTTCCCAACTATCACAATGGTGTTCCCACTCTAAAAGAAGGTTCATATTTCTTAAATAGTTCCTCGCGTCGTTATGTATAATAACTCAAAAAAGTTTACTTGTGACGAAAAATTTCGTCATAATTTTTGTCACAAATGACAATTTTTTACACAAATAATCAAATTTTGTCACAAATAAACTTGCGATGCAGGAATTTGGGACGAAATTTACTTGCGACGTAAAAATTTGTGATGAAATTTACTTGTGACGTAGAAATTTGTGACGAAATTTCACAAAATTTCGACACTAATAAAATTTTTTCTTGTAGTGACTCGAACATGTATAATGAGAAATTAAGAATTTACCCATGATTAAAAGAGAGTAATTAGAGGAGAAAACAAATTATGAGAATAAAGTCACTTTTCATATAAAAATGCAATTACAGAAAGTTTTGAGTTAAGAATGAAAATATCTAAAAATTACCTGAAACTAAAAAATGAAAGACTATTTTCATGATTGTGAGATAAATATATGATTACAATGTTAAGTCATTGGGCTAGAAAAAGAATATGGAAGAAGGGTAAAATGGTATTTGTTTGACTATGTAGTAAGTGTTGACTCGGTCATCTAATGATTAAAAGGCTTGAGTATGTTCATTAAAACACAAAACTCCACCACCATCGATTTCTATTCTTCTCCAAGCGGTGGAAGCCATGGTTAGTGAGATCCAAAACCTAACATGAGCTATAGTTGATGAAATCAAGAAATTCCAACACCAAAGTTACTTAAATTTTCATTAGGAACAAAACCCACCCTTTAGTTTCAAGTGGGAAGCCTTGTGGAGAAAGTTTTCACCTCTCAAAGTTTAGAGAGATTCTTGGAGTTTGGAATTTTGGAGAGTGTTGGAGCTCATTTTAACTTGGAAAATCCTCCTCCTTTCATTTTAAAGAGACTTACGGTAAGAAAACTCAACTCATTTCAAATTTCATGAAGATTTGAAAATTTGGGATTCTTGATGAATAGTGATTTTGTGAATAGTGATTGTGTGTTAGTTTTGATGGTGGATTGATGGGATGAAAATTTGTTCTCATCTACAGCGTTTTTCTTGCAAAACACCAATCATTCTACCCCTTTTAGTATGTTTATGTTATAAATAATAGTATGTTAGCAATAAATGTTGACTTATGTGAAGGAACGATTGTCAAGATGGAAAAGTGAGAAAAGAAAGAGAGAAAAGAAAGATGAGGTGTCCCTTACTTTTACTTTTTGATTCTACTAACATCTATTTTTTGCTTTTCTGTAGTGTGCGATAACAAAACACAACTAAAAGGATAAATGCACGTAGCATAGAAGAAAACGTGCACAACAAAGCAAAGAATAATGTTGGACGCATCTGAATGTCAGAAGATCGTCCTTGAAAAAGTAAAGCAAATGAGACAGATCAAACGAAGGCAATAACAGCTTTGGCAAGCAAGTTTTAACTGCTAGAATAACACCCTGGTCTTTTCTATAACACCTTGCATATTTAAATACATATTAATAATTAAATTAAGGGTTAGAGAGGATGTTTAGTGAAAATTCTGAGTTTTGGATCAAAATACGTATAAAGGGTAAAACGGTAAATCAACAAATATGTAACCCTAAATTATAAAATAATAGAATTAGACCTCAAAGGAGGAAAATAATACTAGAAATGGATTCTGTAAGAACCTGCACCGTTAATTAAGGAAGTTAATTAATTAATTATGAGAAATTAGGAAACAATTCCATAATTGACCCTAATAATTATGATAAGGCTTAATTAATTATGGTAAGTGATCAATAATGCTGAAAGTCGCTTTTCGGACGAAAAGTGCAGATACCGGTTCTGTTACTCGGTATAAATGCGTACCAATGAAGTATCTCGAAAAATTATAAAAAGTGTGTATATGTCACTAGAATAATATATTGGACTTGTAAAACAAGTTTCAAGTTAAAATAATGAGAACTGGTGCCAGAACTGATACTGGCTATGGAAAAACGCGTACCAAAAAGGTGTTGCGAAAAAAAAATATGAAAAATCTTAGAAAAATGAGTAGGTTCAGAATCCTAAGTTTGAGATTAAAATGCTAAGCGTAGCTATTAGTGCTAATACTGTGTGATTACACTTAAGTGGGCCTATAAATAGGCTTGGCACTGAGCCCTAGGCTGATCCTCAGCATACTCCAGCCTCTTCTACGTGAGTTCTTGTGTGTGAGTTGCTGCCACTCTTCTCCTTGGTCACCTTTGCATGAGAAAACCTCCAAGCCATCTCCTTTCTTTGATTTCTTCACCTATAAACAAGTAAACACTTGGGAGTGAGCATTGGTGAGGGTGAAAGGTGTCATCTTCTGAGTTGAGGGTGCTGTCTTGTGTGAAGGTGTGGGGCTGAGTTCTTGTGTTGTGTTGTTGGAGCCTTGTCTTGGTTGTGGGAGCTTCAAGTGGTGACCTTTGTGAAGAAAGGACCCACCTTGAAGTGCTTTTTCGTGGCCCTTTGGTTGCTGTTCTGTGGAGTGGCATTGGAAGCTCCAAATCACTGCCTTTTTTTGTTTTGAGAGCTTGGTAAACATACTCAACCTTTGATCATGAGTTTTGATGGTTAAAAATGGAACCTTGATGCATGTAATGAACTAAAATTAATAACTTGTGGTTGGGTATGGTTAAACACACCTTAAAATGCATGTTTAAGCTTCTGTAATCGATAAAAGTCGAACCTTTGGATTGATATCTCGCAAAATGCAGAATCTAATTTCTGCCGCGAAATATCCAGATATTGGGTTAGAAATATCCGGATATTGATATCCGGATATGGATATCCGGATATTGATATCCAGATATGGGGTTCTGAATATCCGGATATTGCCAGACAGATATCCGGATATTGATATCTAGATATGTCCCCGACAAATATCCGGATATTCTGGGTTTTCGAAGAACAGTAGCTGCACTGTTCATACAGAACTGTGTTTTGGGTTTGTGGACCCTAAATTGATGAAGTGGGACTTCTGTAATAATTGAACTAAGTCAGAATCAAGTGATTAAGGGTTTGTGGCTTTGTGAGAAGCCTTAAGACATGAAACGTAAAGGAAAGAAGTTGTCTTTGTGTCTTATGCTTGTTGTGTATGATTATTGATATGATTGCTGGTCCAAAACAGATTGTAATTCTGTTGTGTTTGGGCTTTGAGCTTGGTTGGACTCTTGACTTGGATTGTTAGCTTGCAAGGTAAGCTTTTGTGTCCTCGGTTTAGCCTTTGTGTGGTTCCACCATACCCCATGGGGGAATGGTTTATATGCATGATGTGTTTACATGCTTTGATAATTGAAAATGTTGTTGAGCTTTATGTGCAAGGGCTTTTAATATGTATGTGTTGTTCCATTTAGACGGTTAGCTTAAGTATGTGGCGTAATACAAGACAGTGACACTGTGGGTGGGTGCAAGTGGTGTCTTGCATTAGTGCGGGTAATAGACGTATTCATGCATCTCTCTGGTCAATAGATTAGTCATAACACACATGACATGATTATCTGCTGCATTGCACTATTTTGGAACTTATACTGTTTAACTGTTTTTGGAACTTATATTGCACATGTAAGTGAGCTTGGGGTGGAAGATCCTTGAGGACCCCTTGTCTTATTGAGATTTCTGTTTAGAGATCTCACCCCACGTTTGGGGCGCTTATTTCAGGTTCAGGTAACCCAGGGGTTGAGACCTCTAGCGGCAGGAGGCCGAAGCTTAGTTGATTGATGTTTACCTGCTTATGCTGACTATGCTTGGATGCTGGTTTATGTCTGTTGATATCATGCTTATAGCTTCATCTGATGTTATTGTTGAGACTCTGTTGATTATGTTGCTATTTGGTGAGCATGGGGATTGTCCATGCCACGTTGACTTGACTTTATGTTTTTAGCTTTGAGTTGTATTAATGTATCAGGATATTGTCCAGACTACGTGTTGTAGATCCGTGACTTAGATACTCACTTATTTATCTATTGAGGTATTTCAGTTAGCTGTCTTTTGCAATTTACATACAGACGATGTTTTTATGAAATTGATTAAGTAACAAACTTAGATAAGTTTAATGACGTCATAATTGAAAAGAAAAAAATATTTTGCATTTTAATTAAGCGTGGCTTAATACAATGATATGTTAACAAACCGGGTATACACGGGGTGTTACAGATTCAAAACTAAAAATTGAGTGATTAGGCAAGTTTATGGAAAATTGATGAATAGTGATTTTAACGGATGAAATATTGTGGTACAGTTGCACCGAAAAACGTGCAAAGTAAGATTAGTACTCTAGGATTGAATATATGTCGGAAAAGGTACTTAGAACCAAGAAATGTGATTATTGGCACAAATTGATGGATTTTAGGGTTTTGGGGAAAACGTGCCAACGGTGCACAAATAGAGGTAAAATAGTAATTTCACCAAATTACCGGAAATCTTTGGATTCATCTGTTCAAGGGTAATTAAAGGACTTTGATGAATATTAAATTTTAGATTTAATAGACAGTCCATGAATTAATTGAAGATTAGTGGGTTGAGTGGATGATTTGAATTAATTTGAATGTGTGAAGTGGCATGTGGGACCCACCTCACTTAAAGTCACTTAAGACCAAGTGTTTCTTGCACTATTTATTATCTTCCTCACCTATTCTCTCTCTAAAACCCGAGTTCATCATCTTCAAAGAGGGAGAAAATCTTGCTTCCATTTCTTTGATCAAAACACTTAGCAATTTACATGAAACTTCATCCAAATCATCCAATGAACAACTTTCAAGTTATGTATTTCCCTTGAAAACCATTGTGTAAGGAGATCCTTGGCACTCTTTGGAAAGGAATTTGAGCTTGGTGTGGCCATGAATAGAGGTTAGGCTTGCTTGAGGGCTAATATATCACTCCCTTGAACCTTAGGAAGCCATTGGTGGTAAGTAATTTCATTTAGGAAGCTATTGGTGGTAAGAGATTTCATTTTTAGTGAGTTTTGATTGAAATCATAAAATTTGTGACCTAAGCCTATGTGTTGGTGGTTTGAGGTGGTTGGGGACCTTTAATGGTAGTGTTCCTCTGGAATTAAATGCTTACAGTGATGATTAATGATGATTGAACTCATAAAATTTATTGTGGAAAAGTTGGTAACTTAGTGAAAATTTTGATGGATGATTGGAAAATTGTGAAATTTAGTTGTGGATTAGTTAGGATAGTTAATTATATGATGTGTGATGCATTGAATGCTTGTAAATCAAGTGAAAATCCCTTGGCCATTAGAAGACATAGGTTTGGCCATTTGAGGGAAATGTGAGGTAGATTGTGCAAAATTGTGTAATTGAGCTTGTTGATGATTTGAATCATTAATAATTGGATTGTGTGAGAGTGTAATGCATGTGGATTGAGAGAAAAACCCCTAGGTTGTTGGATGGCATGTATTCGGCCATTTAGGTGGATTTGGGGAAAAATGTGCAAGTTAGTGTTTGGCTTGATGAATTGAATTGGTGGGTGTTTGAATCAACTAATGTGAACCTAAAAATGCACCTTGAACCTTGAAATTGCAAGAAAACTTCATATCCCCTTGGATACATAACTTTCGGCCATATAGGGTATTTATGGGAAAATTTATGCTAAGTTATGATTTGATGTAATTGTGGGTTGATATGGTGTTGTGGGTGGTTAAGGAAACTATAGGGAAGGTTGAATAAAACTAACAACAAGAATTGGATTTTAAGGCCTTGATGGTCGAATCATGAAAATATGGGGGGAGTATTGTGTTGTCTTAAATTATGACTTGTTGAACAAGTTGATAGATGATCATGTGTGTGTGATCATTGTAGATTGCCTCCCTTGGACACAACCATAGAAGATTGAAGCTTGGAGCTTGTTGATTGCCTTTGATCCTTGACCAAAAGGATTTTGGTAGGTGTTGAATCACTCGGTTATGTGATTGTTTGGATAACCAAATGTGTTGTAGGCATTTTTTTGTACAAGTTGAAGCTTGAAATAACTTGTGGTTGAAGCTACCTAGCTTGGGAGCTTCAAAGAGGTAATTCTTTAGTACTGGAGTTAGGGGTGTTCGCGGTCTGGATTGGATCGGTTTTGGAAGCAAAAATCATCTGATCCAATCCCTTCGGTTTGATCATAAGATCATCCATTCGATTTGGATTTTTTTCAAATCCGATCCGATCCAATCCAATTTTTTCGGTTTGCATTGGATCGATTTTTGATTTTTTGAAAACTCTAAAATTTATTTCATGATTATTGTGCAAATAACATCTTTTGTATATATTGGCTTTGTAATTTTTTTTTAATACAAAAGCATTAGTAAACTATAATATAGTTTTTTTTGGCAATGAGATATGAAACTCTACAAAGATAAAATTTTGTAGATGAGATGTGAATAGATTTTTTCTTGGGTTTAGTTGATGGGTTCATGGGTCTTGGGTTTAGAAATTTTAGGCTATGATTAGGGAAAGACCCAAGTAGGTAGAGGAGAATTAATATATTGGATCGGTTTGGATTGGATCAGTTTTCATCAACCATCCAAAACCTGATCCAAACCATTTAAAATTTGCGGTTTTTTTCGGTTTTTGGTTTTTCGATTTTCGGTTTATTCGGTTATCAGTTTTTCGGTTCGGGCACCGCGGTTTGAATCGGTTTGGATCGGTTGATGAACACCCCTAACTGTAGTTAATCCCCGTGTGTGCTCCACCATGCCCAGTGGTGTAGTGGTTGGAAGTTATTGGATGTAAAAGTATGTGTTATAACATGATCATTCATGTGTATGTTGATTGGTATATGTGAGTTTATATCGTATCTCTGGCTACTAGATAGTTTGTCAAATTTGTCAAGGGACTTCCACTAGAGAGGCCTCCGTAGGGAGTTTCAGTTGGGCGGGGGCCATAGAGTTGTTATCCGTTGAGGAGCACTCTAGGAATGCCTCGGGAGTTATAGTTGTGGGTGCCTTGAATTATATCATGGGGTATATTCTTGGATGAGGACCTGATTTAGATTGTCGTATGTCGTAGGCCGTTGTGCCATATTGATTGCATGTTCTATTTATATATGTATTATTGTCATTGCACATCTGAGTGAGCCATTAGGCGGAGTGATCCTCCTAACCTTTGGGTTACTGAGATATATTCGTATATCTCACCTCGTGTTATGAGGCTATGTTTCAGGTTCATGTAGCGGTGCAGGAGTGTTGGGCAAGAGGCCCACTGGATGATGAGGAGTAGAGCATATGGATTGTACTATGATAGTTTATATTTTGCAATTTGGGATTTCATTTGACATGCTAGACTTAGTGCATGAACATATTGTATTGCATGAGTGATGTATACCATGCCTTGTTGTTGTTCATATAGTATTTTGGCTAAGTCTAGTGATTATGTATGTAATATTATTTTGGGGCATCATGATATAATAGTTTATTTGTTAGTAGATTAAATGTAATTGATGTATTTAGGATCTTGTGTAATTTAATGATGAATGTATGTGATATAAGAGCAATAAGCCTATTCTAGGTTATGATATTGTTCAACTATGTTAAATGCATGTAATTGAATAATGGAATAAATAAGGATTGTGCAAATGTTGTTATGGGTTGTAAGAGCACCAATGTATGTTGAACCTTGTGTGCCACCCTTGGTCTAGTAGGTACAATTTGGAGGATTAGAACAGACTTTGAGAAAGTGGGATTAGTTAATAAAACTAAGGAGATGTAGTCAAAATTTCAAGGAAAATGATCAGTTTTTGGACTAACTTTAGGAGAGCATATCTCCCTCCACAGATGTCCAAATGAGGCATGACATACCTCATTTAAATCTTAGGATGTCAGCTATATTATCCCAAAATTTGGTTCCATTTAGAGTTATGTAGCGTCCTGTAGGTCGCAAAGAGTGAGGATTGCCCAGTGTAGGCTTGTGCAGGGACTGTTTCGGGTTGCTATTTCTAAAAATGATATCTCCTCAATTCTTACTCAAATTAGGCTTATGATATATCAAATTGAAGATTGAGGTGTCTACTATTCTGTATAAAAATTTGAGAGCATTGAGTTGAGTAAAACATTGGGAATCGCAGAAACAGTGAGAGATATTTGGTGCCCTGTTTGAGGTTAGTTGGCAGCTTTGCTTGTCTAATGTCAAACGGTTATAACTGGAGCTAGAGAACCCCAAATGAGGCGTGTGATACCTTGTTGAAAAGGTGGAAGAGTCTAGTTTAACATATTAAAATAAGTGATAGTAAATTTGATTGGTTATATGACTTATTATGGGCTGTTATATGTATTAAATATAAATTATATTATATATATTAAAAATATTATTTAATATGAAAACGTATCATAGCGAGTCGAAATATGGTATTTTTTATAATTAACGTGTCGGTGTATCGTGTTGTGTCTCATGTCCCGTGTCAGTGTCGGTGAAACATAGCATTGGAGTATGTTACAATGTTACTATAACATGTAAGCTTTCGGTTCTCAGAGTTAATCTTCGTTTGTTCCACTAGACTCCATGAGGAGGTTGGTTGTTTGATATGGTATATGTGTTTTATTTAGAACTTAAATTTATGAAATGATGCGCCCTTATATTATAGTAATGTGGTGTATTACATATAAGATGGTAATCTCTGAGTGTAAAGTGGAGCTGAACAAGATGTTAATCCCTGAGTGTGGGTATAAGGTAGATGCCTTTTGCTTTTGATGTATGTAGCAGACGTGTGTAAATCATACAGTTCTCTGCCTAATAGACTTGTTAGCACACATGCATGTTATATATATGTTGTGGCATCATATGGATTTTATATTGCTCATACTGTTCCACATTGTTTTACATTGTTATACCTAAAGTGACTTTGGACGGAGGAATCCTTCGAGAACCCTAGTTTACTGAGATTAGTCAAAATCTCATCCCGTTTGGGGCGCATTTTTCAGATGCAGATATTCATGAGATGGGTACTTCTAGAGGCAAGAAGCTGGAGTAGAGATTTAGCATGATACATGCATTGCTGCTATATGATATTTTCCTATGCATATGACACTTAAATATCATTGTCTATATTATGTATATTTTGTTTGACGTGAGCATAGGGGTTGTTATACCTTTTTAGAATAAGCTTGTTTATTTTGTTAGGGAACATGTATAAGCTTATAGTGTTGAATACTTGTGATTTTTCGGTTATAGTTCATATTACAGAATTACCTATGTTGTCTGGATTGAGATTATATTATGCATGTGGCGCCCATGTCATGGATGGCTAGGTGATATGGATTATACATGTTGGATGTATGAATGTCTTGAGATGAGTATTGTATAACGTGAAGCCTAGATAATGGATAATAAGGCAATTAATGAATTTAGTAAAGTTGCAGGGATTTAGTAATTTAATTAATTGATAGATAAAAAGATATATGATGCTAAGGATCTAAGTAATGTGATAACTTGGATAACAAGAAATGCATGTTCAAAGTGAGATATTCAGGTGTACAAAGATAATCTCGTGTATGTTAAAAAGAATTGTAATGTCTTAATTTGGCGTGTGTAAATATGAAGAATGAAGTAGGTATAATAAAGTGACTAAGGGCTAAGAGGAGACATTAAACTAAAGGACATTCTCTTATAAGACATAGATCATGAAAAGTGTAAGTAAGCATGTATGTAAGTTATAAGTAAGAAAGTTGAATTCGAGATGAAAAAGAAGACGAATTTGAAGAGATCGTGATCCTAACGAAAGAATTTCACCCTACTCTGAGATGAAGCCAAACTTAAGATGTAGGCTGTAACAGCCTGTTGTACACCGGTACTGTTAACATTAATTATGATATTAAGCGCAGTTACAATCACAGCAATTCATTTATAAAAATGCGAGTAAACTTTTTTCGTTTATTACGCGAGCATTTAAAACAATAAAAAGCGTAATCAATAAAAGCTGTGACCGTAACTGTAAAATCTTTGCGGAATAATTATTTAAACTACTTTTATAACATATATTACTTTTCTCAAGTCACTAAGGGGTTCCCATAAACCCACTTAGCTAAAATCTCACTTTTACGTTTTCTACCAATCCGAACATGGTTCGGTTTCTGAATTACTGTGGACAAACCACATTCTACAAGTCTCTCATCTTTTGATATGTTATACTACACTTAATTATGTTTCTATTAAGCTATCACACGAGTCATAAATTTCTCGTTTGCTTCAGATATCGCCGTTTGAAGTTGGACAAACAAATCTGCCAGCCAACCCCAAAACAGCTCCAAACATCCTTCACTCAATCAATTATTTTGGAAAATCCACTCAACCGATTTCTCTCAAATTTTTATGCAACAAACTATACACCTCAAGATTCAATTTTATATATCATACACCTAATTTGACCAAGAAACGAAGCGGTAATAAATTTCCCAAACTCGGTCTAGAACAGCCCCAAGTGCAGGGACCAACAGGGCAGTCCGTGTTCTCTGCCTTCTATAGGCCGACTCCCAAACCAAAAAAATCCCAACTTTTGACACGAGTTAGAGGACATCTCAAGCTTCAAAATAGCATATGGCACGTCCCTATCAGACCTCTGTGGAGGGAGATATGCTCTCCCAAAGTTTTCCTAAATTCTGCCAATTTTTAGAAAATTTACCAGAGTTTCCTTTGTTTTTCCAATAATTCCCAATTTTGCAAAAATGATCTATGACCTCAAATTGTACCTAATAATCATTGGGTGGCACACACAAGGACCAGCAATACCTTGGGCTCTTACAACCCATCACAGTTTATATCAATTTCCATTACTTTACTTCTATTTTAAACTTAATATCTTACAATCAACATAATCCATTTGCATGCATTCTTTACATCATAAAACATAAATCAATCCTAGAATAGGCTTATTCCCCTTTCATCATATTACAACATACTTCCATATTACATCAATTCATGTACAAATTACAAGTCTTTCAATTGAAACATTACTCTTTACAAATCATAACCTTCAAATGACATAATACATACTCCAAAATAAACATGATAAATCAAGACTAAACTTAGGCAAAATACATCATGAACAAAATGATACTCATAATCCTAATCACATGCATCGTTCATGAGCTAAGTCCAACCTAGGCCCAATGGCCAACAAAATGCAAAATATGAAATCCTAAGTCCAAATCATCCTACGAGCTTCTTGCCCACCGCTCCAGCACCACTGCGACCTCCTGAAATAAAGTCCCCAAGACAGGGTGAGATATACGAATATATCTCAGTAACCCAGATGTTCTGGAGAATACTCTGCCCAATGGCTCACTTCGATGCATATAAATAACATAATAACATCTTAAAACGGGATAAAGCAAGAGATTTAGTAAAATAGGGGAGCATAGGGATACAAAATACGACGAAGCTGGAATGGTCAATGCCAAAACCACGCAACGTCCAGCCTATTGGCTCGGCATATAAGCCTACGGGTCTCAACCAAGGCATGTTCCCAGAACATCAAACCAAGGCACCCTCCATCCATAACCACCCGAGACTTCCTAGTGTACTCCTATCCGGATCACACACCACGACCCCAGGTCAACTGCAACTCCCTCTCGGAGACCTATCCAGTGGAAGTCCGTAACGACCGAAGGCAAACCGTCTACTGGCCAGAGACACGGTACATCCTATGTACCAACACACATACTATATGCATGAACATGTTATCCTATATTACTTACATACACTTCCTACCATCACCCTCAACGGGCATGGTGAAACACACAAGGGGATCAAACCCCAGTACCAAGAGGTTACCTGTATAATCCTCTCCACGTAGCTCCAATGCAATATATTTTTCGAGCTCATTATACAACAGAAATGCCTACACAGAGGACATTCCCAATTAATTACCAATCATACAAACACATGAAAGTTATTAACTCTACAAGCATGGTTCCATAATACTCACCACAATCCCACTTGGTCCGGGACCAAAGGCAACCCACTGAGCTCACGGTTCGGGGTTCAAATCAACGTACTGCAACCTACAACGACCATATACGGATCGTCAGAACACGGTAAACCATCAAATTCACAAAACGACAAATTCTCATCCCCTCACCCAGTGAGGTTCGGCCAAATGAGTGTTATTTTACAAAATATTTTTCTTTATTTTCTTTCTAATTTTCTTAAGCACTCATAGGTTACCAAAATACCATTTTAGGTGCCAATTTGCATCCTACATCATTCAAACATCATTTTTGCCAATTAATTTGCTCTAGGTTCAATTATACAATTCCAAATTATCCAATATTTTTCCAACCTTCCAACTATCACACAACCCTTCTAGTTACCATTTATCACACAACACATCATCCAAATAATTTTTACAACATCACATTCCTCTCTTTTCCTCTCTAGGCCGAAATCATCATAGGTGCACCCCAAGGGATTTTTAATCCACTTCAATTATTCCACACCTCATACAATCCCATTATAACATCATACAACCATCCAATTACACAATCCTAACAACAATCTCCAACACAAAGTCATGGCATCATCCAATTTTCCACGAAGTTAAACTCATTTTTCATCAATAAATTTTATTGCATTTATAGCTCCAATACATCATTTTAAGACATAATCATCTAATACAAAATTTCCATTTGATCTCTTTAACTACACACATCATACAAAACCACTTTAGGGTTCATAAATTCAAATCAACAATCCAACCAATAAAAAGTGATGAAACTTACTCAATAGCTTGACCTAATGCTCCTCCAAGACATACTAAATCATTGGAGCTCCAAACAACTCGATGATTCTGAACCTACTCATTTTTCGAAGATTTATCATATTTTTATTTTATTTTTCGCAGCACCTTTCCGGTACGCGCTTTTACATAGCCAGTATCAGTTCTGGCACCAGTTCTCATTATTTTGACTTGAAACTTGTTTTACTAGTCCTATATATTATTCTAGTGACATATACACACTTTTCATAATTTTCCGGGATACTTCATAAGTATGCATATATACCGAGTAGCAGAAGCGGTATCTTCACTCTTCGTCAGAAAAGCGACTTTTAGCATTATTTCACACTTACTTTAATTATTTAAGTCTTCTCATAATTATTAGGGTCAATTGTGGAATTATTTTCTAATTCTCATATTTATTTAATTAATTTCCTTAATTAACGTTGCGGGTTCTTACAAAAAACGTGTTATGTGATCTTGGAACTAGCATCAATGTCATGCCACTCTCAATGATGAGGAAGCTGTGGATTACTGAAGTAAAGCCAACCAAGACAATAGTGCAACTAGCTGACCGCTTTACAAAGCAAGCTTATGGCATCATTGAGGACATACTGGTAAAGGTTGACAAATTCATCATTCCTGTTGATTTTGTCATCCTTGATATAGAGAAAAATTCTACTGTTGTTATGATCTTCAGAAGACCTTTCTTGGCAACCTCAGGAGCGCTGATAGATGTACCGAAAGACGAGTTGATCTTACGGGTAGACGGGGAGAAAGCAATTTTCAAGTTCTTTGACAAAGAAGTCCCTGCACCTATAACTCAACCGGAAGATCAAGTCTACTATATTACTGAAAAGAAAGGAGAAGAAGAGCACAAAGAGAATCCTCCTTAAGAAGGTAAGAGAAAGGTTAAAATGGAGAAACTCAGGAGCAAAGAAAAGCATGTAAATTCCAAATTCAAAGCTATTGAGCCTACTGTATCTCACTCATATGCACAAGAGTACTATGGGAGGACACAATTTCTGAATGATGGAGCTTGGTCATCACTAAGCTCATGCTTTGAGCCACCACGAAAGTAAATCAGGTACGTCAGGCTCGTGACGTAAAACAAGCGCTTATGGGAGGCAACCCAACAACATTTAAGTTTTCAGTATTTAGTTTAGTTTAATTTTCAGTTTTAAGTCTAGTTTTAATTTTTAATTTAGGTAAGTTTAATTTTTAGACCTTCTTGGAGGGGTTGACCAGTGTGACACTATTCCATTGCTTCCTCCTCCATTTTTGTGAGCCTTGTGACCATTTTTCTTCCTTGAACCTTCACCTAAACACCTAAAGATAGTGTAAGGTAGCCTTGTGAGGGTTGGTGACTCTCCTTTTCTGGGTTCAGCCACTGTTGGGTAGGGAGAGTGGGTTGACTTCTTGACTTGGTGAAGAGAGAGCCATTTCCTTGGTTGTGGGAGCTCCAAGGAGTGATCTTTGGTGCAAAGAACCGACCTTCGATCACCATTTTCGTGTACCTTGAGAGACAGAACCTTGAAGCTCACTTGTGAGATCTAAGAGCATCATTCACCTCTGTTTTGAGCTTGGGGTATGATAATCACCTTTGTTCTTGAGTTTCTTTAGTTAAAAAATGAAGCATTGATGCATGTAATGAACTAAAGTTGATAACTTAAGGTTGGGTAAGGTTAAACACACCTAGAAATGCATCTTTAAGCTTATGAAATCGTGAAATGAACCACCTATGGGAAGGATATCTCGCGAAATGCAGAACTGCATTCTGTCGCGAAATATCCGGATATTGATATCCAGATATGGGTCTTGAGATATCCGGATATGATATTCGGATATGGCCCCGAAATATATCCGGATATTCTGGGTTTGCGTGAACAGTAACGATACTATTCATACAGAACTGAGTTATGAGTTTGTGGACCATAGATTGATTAAGTTGGACTTCTGTAATGACTTGTTAAGTCAGAATCTAAGTGATAAAGGGCTTAAGGATTTGTGAGAAGCCTAAAGACATGAAACGTAAAAGAGAAGCGTTGTCTTTATGTTATATGCTTATGAGCTATGGTTGTTGATATGATTGCTGGTCCAAAACATATTGTGATTCTGTTGTGTTTGGACTTTTAGCTTGTGTGGACTCTTGGCTTGGATAGCTAGCTTGCAAGGTAAGCTTTCGTGTCCTCGGTTTAGCCATTGTTGGTTCCACCATGTCCCATGGGGGGATGGTTATATGCATGATGTTGTTTTCATGTATTGTTTTGATGAAATGCTATTTAGCTGTATATGCGAGTGCCTTTATGATATGCATGTGGTGTTCGCCTAGACGGGATGTGATCCTGTGGGCAGGTACGACATGGGCGCATACTGTGTGAGTAATAGACGTATTCCTGCACTTCTCTGGCCAGTAGAATAGTTATAACATACATGGCATGATTATCTGTTGCACTGCATTGGTTTTAGAACTTATACTGTTGAACTGCTTTTGAACTTATATTGCACATGTAAGTGAGCTTGGGGTGGAAGATCCTTGAGGACCCCTTGTCTTACTGAGATTTCTGTTTAGAGATCTCACCCCACGTTTGGGGCACCATTTCAGGTTCAGGTAATGTGGGGGTCGAGACCTCTAGCGGCAGGAGGCCGGAGCTTAGCTAATATTTCTGTTTATATGATGATATGTTTGGATGCTGGATTAGATCTGCTGATGATATGTTATTAGCTTGTTATTATTATCTTGCTGTTGTTGAGACTATGTTTGGCTTTGTTGCTGTTGTTGAGACTATGTTTGGCTTTCTTGCCTTATTTGGTGAGCATGGAGATTGTCCATGCCACATTGATTGACTATGTCTTAGTTTAGATTTGAGTTGTAATAATATATCAGGATTATGTCCGGGATACGTGTTGTAGTTCCGTGATTATAGATACTCACAGTTATTTATATATTGAGGTATTTCAGTTAGCTGTCTATTTGCAATTTACACACGGGCAATGTTTTGGAAATGAATTAAGTAATTCAACTCGGTAATGATAATGACGTCATAATTGAAAGTAAAAAGTTATTCCGCAATTTTAATTAAGCGTGGCTTAATACGATGGCATGTTAACAAACCGGGTATACACGGGGTGTTACATTTTCCACTTCCATATTGCCTATGTTGCATGGAATGCTGAAGCTTCCTGGATCTTTAAGCTTTGGAGGAAGCTTTTTCTAGATAATGGCGTTGCATTCCTCTGTCAGAGTCACCGTCTCACATTCCTGCAGCTTACGTGTTCTTGACAGTAGATCTTTCATGAACTTCACGTAATTGGGCATGTTCTCCAAGGCTTCAGCAAACGGGATATTAATTTGGAGCTTCTTGAAAATATCAAGGAACCTGGAGTACTGTTGCTTTCGAATTTCTTCTCTGAACCTCTGTGGATATGGAATCTTTGCATAAGGTGAGAGTTCCAATGGCTTTTCTTGTCTTTCTTGAGCTTTCTTTTTCTCCCATTTGAACTCTTTCTTTTCAGGAACAATTTTCTCTCTTTTCTTTTTCCTTTTCAGTTGCAGGTTTATCATCTTTCTTTTTCTCTACTGAAGGCTTTACCACAGGTTCAATGGCTTTCTCACTCATAATAATAATTGCATTGCAGTGTTCCCTACTTGGATTGATGACAGTGTCTCCCAGGAAGGTACCCTTAGCTCTTTCAGAAACTTGCCTTGACAATTGCTCGATCTGAGTTTCAAGATTTCTGATTGATGCTTCTTGATTCCAGAGTGGAGCTCGTGTTTCATCTCTGAATGCATTAGCATTGTCAATATAATCTGACGTGGTCTTGGATAGCTGTGCAAAGGCTTTCACCCATTCTGATGTGTTTCCTTGTTGTGGAGGAGGCTGCGACTGTACTAGTATCGGAGGATTCAGCTGGTAATTTGACTTGTAACTAAGTCACGGGTGTTGATTTTGTTTCTTCCACCCTTTATTATGGTTATTCCCATACTGGTTCCTTCCCAGATTATACGGAGCCTTTTGATCATGCCAGATTCCATTGACTTCAGCATTCTCAGTTGTTTTCATGAAATCACAGTCTTCGGTAGCATGAGCACCTGCATATAAACCACAAGTGACATTAGGAGTATTAACAGAAGAAACTTGAGTGTTAACAATAGAAACTTGAAAATCTGAAAACTGCTTTGTGAGAGCATCTAGCTATTGCTGCTGTTTCTTGTTAAATTGTAAAATCTGCTCATTCTGAGCTAAGATGGCATCATAGCCTTCTAGCTTCATAATCCCTACTCTTCTTTGCGATACTGGTGCATTATCAAACTCCTGAGAGGCTAAAGATTCTAGTAATTCCAAAGCTTCCTTTGGAGTTTTCGTTTTCAAATATCCCCCTGCTACGGCATTCACTAAAGTTCTAGTGTTCGACGTCATTCCTTGAAAGAAAATTTGCGCTTTATCCCAAGCTTCAATACCGTGCTGTGGACATTTCCTGAGTAGTCCCTTGAACATTTCCCATGCTTCATATAATGACTCACTTTCTTTTTGTTCAAAAGAAGTGATATCCGCCTTGACCTTCGCCATTTTCGAAGATGAGAAAAAACTGGCCAAGAACTTTGTAGCTAAGTCATCCCAGCTGGTGATACTTCCTTGAGGTAGTGACTGCAGCCAAGCTCTTGCTTCTTCCTTTAGTGAGCATGGAAAGAGTCTGAGCAAGATGGCATCACGAGAAACTCCGTTCATCTTCAGTGTATCACAGTAAAATAGGAAATCTTCAAGATGACTGTAGGGGTCTTCTGTGCTTCCTCCAGCAAATTGGTCTTTCTGAATTAATTGCAATAGTGCCGGCTTGAGTTCAAAATTGTTAGCATTCACGTTTGGTCTAACAATGCTCGCCGTCTGTGGAACTCGAGCGGGAGTCATGTAATCTCTCAATGTTCTCGGAGGTGGTGGAGGTCCATTGTTGTCTCTCATTGCTTCTTCTCTTGGTTCTGTTGAGCTTGAGGCTTCTTTTTCTTTCTGCTTTCTTTCTTTAGCGATCTTTCTGTTTCTTTTTGTTGTTTTCTCTATCTCTGGGTCGAATTGCAAGGAATCGGTGTCAACGGTACCTCGCATAAACCAGAAAATAGATTATAAGGATAAAAATAAAAAAATAAAAACTCAATTTAAATAAAAAATATTAAATAGTAGAAAATAAGGTCCAATCTAAAGAATTAATAGCTACTACTAATGTTGAAGTAATAATCCCCGGCAACAGCGCCAAAAACTTGTTGCGACTCACGGCAAGTGCACCGATCGTACAAGTAATATAATGATTAAATAAGAGATCGTTCCCACGAGGATTATACTCAAGCACTAATTCACTATTGCAACTTAAGTTGGACAATCGAAAGTGTATTGGTAACAGGATTTGAATTTGAAATTTGAAATATTAAAACTAATTAATCGCAAGAATTAAAAACAAGAATTAAAAGATTTGAATTAACTAATTTAAAAGAACGTAGCTAGGGTTTCGATTTCCTTCCATCTATTTATTACGTTTGAATTCCTTCTTTACGTTAATTGTCCTTAATATCAATCGAATCGATTCGTTCTTATGTAATTAGGGTTCAATCCCTTGTTACCCTAAACCTTCACAATCTTGCAAGAACCCTAGTTCCCCGGTTATTCTTCAAGAATGTAAGCATTAAGTTCAAGAACCATAAAGATTACACAAACTCTATGTCTATCCCTATAATCATAAAGCGTACGATGAAATTATCAGATAAGGATCACACACCAACATTCCTATTGTCATGCATTCACCTAAGATCAATATATAAGATTCAAGCCTATATAAAGCATTAAGAATAGATAATTTCATTCATGACAGAAAGGAAAATTAACATAACGAATTGTTCAAAGCATAATAACGAAATGGAATTCCATCTAACCCTAACTACTAAAAGACTTAGCCAGACATAGCAATATCAAGAACGAAAGAAAATATAAAAGCTCCCCCAAACTCCATGGATGATTGGTGAATCTTCAATATCTCCAGTGCAGACTTGATGTTGATCCGTCTCCGCCGCTCACGAATATGAAACGATGAATCTTTCGTCTTTCCTCTGCCTCCAAGTGCCAAGAACTCTCTTCCAATGTGTAAAAGTTATTAATTCTGACCCCAAAATGTATTTTTAAGGGTAAAGAATTCGTGCCCTAGGTGGATACTTCAAGTGGGCTTAAGTTGGGTCTTTCGGGGCGCTTAAGCTTGCTCATTCGCGCTTAAGCTTCCTGATTTACGAATGCAGAATTAACGTTCGCGCTTAAGCTTGCTTGGGCGCGCTTAAGCCTAAAATTGGGGGCTTAAGCGCCCAAAGGCAGAGGCTATTTGCGTATTTTGGAATATTTTTTGGGCTTAAGCTCCATATTGGAGGCTTAAGCCTCCTCTTCAACAACTTGATGATCTTGATTTTCTTTGGATATATTCTCATATCTTATAGTTTTGATCTCCATCTATCATATCTTCATATTTGTTTCCTTTTGTCATCAAATCCCTTCAAAATAGTAAATATAATTTAATTAATTCATAATCAGATAATGTTCATGATTTTGTGTTAAAACCCTAGTTTTTGACTTGTTCAACTTGATAATTTATATTAATTTAACCTATAAAAATAAGATAAACTAGAGGTTTATCAGGTCCCGATCACTAACAATACTAACCGGTATCTCGTGGAGCCTTACAATCTCCTTTATAATCTCCTTTACATATAACTTTGCCAATTTCTCCGTAGAGAAATCCACTCGCACTGGCAGAAAATGTGCAGACTTCGTAAGCCTGTCCACTTTAACCTAAATTGAATCATGACTAGCCTGAGTCCGAGGAAAACCAACAACGAAATCAATAGAGATACTCTCCCATTTCCACTCTGGTATATCCAACGGCTGAAGTAAACCAGCAGGTTTCTGATGTTCTATCTTGACTTTCTGACAAATTAAGCACCTTGATACATACTCAGCAACATCCTTCTTCATCCCAAGCCACCAGAACTTAGTTTTCAGATCTTGGTACATCTTTGTGGCACCTGGGTGGACAGCATACTGACCCTTATGGCACTACAAAAAATTACACTATTTGTGATGACAAAAATTGTCACTGAAGAATATAAAAATCGTCACAAGAACACTTTTGTGACGATATTTTATTTCGTCAACTTTCGTTACTAATGCTAAAGTCACTGTTAAATTAGTGACGATATTTTTTTATGACACTATAAAAGGTATTTATTGTGATAAAAAAATATGTCACGAATATTTGTAAATAATAATGACGCAAATAATTTGTCACAGATATTTACAACATTAGTGATGATTTAATTGTCACATTATAATAATAACTATAATGACAAATTATTTGTCACTATTATTTTAGAAATAGTTACCAAATTTTTTGTCACTGTTATAAATTTCTTAAAATGATTTATAATTCTTATTATTCAAATTTATTTGGAATTGTGACATCTATTTTAGTTGTAGACAGAAATGATAGCAATTGTTATTTAGAAAAAATAAACCTTCAAATAATTCAAATCTAACATTTAAAAATAAATTATCCAGTACATATATTTACTTACAACAACTAAAACAAAAACAAAATATTCAACAAAGCTCCCAAATTCAAATACCTATAAATCAATGACAACAATCACTGAAGACTTCTTAAACTAAAAAAAAAAACTAAATGCCTAAACTGGATGTCGAGACTTTTTCCCTTTTCCATTCTCTTTTGAAGCTTCGCATTTATCGTATGTCCACGTCTCTTCTTAAGAATATGCTCACCTAAAAGAAAATAAAAAATTAGAACTTTAGCAACTCCATTAATAATATTATAGATTTTTTAATAGAAAAACATATTGCAAGACTACCTTTATCAACTTCAACTTGTTCTTCATGGATAGTTTTAGAGGTAATACAAGCATTATTAGGTTGGGAGTCACTTACTTCTGTTTCAAGAAGAGGGTATAAAGGTTGATCAATAGAAATCCTTTTAGAATTCAGTCTCGGTGATTTCATCATCTACCAATTACAAAAATCAAAATAAAATTAAATCATTTAATAAATATAAAGAATATTTCAAAAATAATAACAAACTCAAACTTTTTTTCTTTTGCAATTTGAAGATAAAAAAAGAATATCACGACAGCGGGACATTCATACTCTAACTGAAAAAGAAAAAGGAACATACAAGTGATGGGAGAGGTGAACTATTGGCCAAAAAAATTAAAAAATTAAAAAAAAAAAGTAAAAGTAAAACAAGATTTGAACTAAGTAAGTCTTGTCATTTTCTACCAGGTTCTAGAAAAAGAAGAGGCTAAAGTGCAAAACCATAATACTATATTTCAGATTTTTTTAAACTGAAAAAAACTTACACCATTAAAGGCAAAGAAGGTGTAAAAAAACTTACCTTTAATCCAGCAAACTATTTAAAATCTCTAACAAAGATTATTTCAAATCTCCAATCAAGAAGCTTGCTCTCTTTTTGACATCTTGTTTAAGAACCCAACCAAAAGACACGCTGATGAAATTTTTTGAGAATTCACGGTCTTTGTTTTTTTGTTGAATATGCTAGAAGTGATAGTGGATTTACTATTCTGCTATGTAGTTGAAGTTACTTGAAATCACAAGATATTCACGTAGCTTGATTTTCTGTGTTTTACGTTTCAATCACTATTAATTTTTTTTAATTTAAATGATTGATTGTTAGTTGAATTGTGAAACGTGCATCACTTACTTGAATTTCTTTTCACTTGAATATTGTTTTCGTAGAACGTGCCATAGCCATAACTGTTGGTTAGTATTTCGTGGCGTGAAATTAGCAATTTGAAACCATTAGAAGATTTTTATTTTTATTTTATAAGTGAGAACTTTTTAAAATTGGTATTGGGATGTGTGAGGGAGCATATCTGTTACGTAAAAAATATCTATAGACTAACATATATCTCTAGTTTTTAGTATAATTTTTGGTTTTGTTAAGGATTTCTCTATTACGAGGGAATAAGAAATTTTCATATAGTATAATATAATATTAATGACAAAGTTTAGTTTTTGTCCCTAATAGTTTTTTATAATAGCAGTGAGAAAATTTTCACCATTATCAATATATTGATATTAAATATTTGTGACGAATAATTTTAAATATAAATGTATTAAATCATTAATGATGAATTATTTGTGAGTTGTCACTAATAACAAAAAATGATTGATAAGTTTTATAATTGTCAATATTATGATATAGAATTAATGATAACTTACAATTTTGTTACTATTACTTTTTTTTTGCATCTTTAAAATTTTATATCAATGACGATATGATTATGTGAAAATAGTGTTTTAATTAATAATTTTTATTAGTGACGAATTATTTGTGATAAATATATATTTGTCACTATTAATGAAATTTTAGTTACAAATTATCATTTTGTCACCATTAAAAAAAATTGTAGTGACAAAATAAAATTTGGCCACAAATAATATATTATTAGTGACGAATTATTTGTGATAAATATATATTTGTCACTATTAATGAAATTATAGTGACAATTTATCAGTTTGTCATAATTAAAAATAATTATAGTGACAAAATAAAATTTGGTCACAGATAATATATTATCAGTGACCAATTGTATTTTCATCACTAAATTTTTGTCACAAATAATCATATTTCTTGAAGTGTGGGCCTCAACCATTACCTCCTCTACTAACTCCTTGGGCACAACAATCCTGCCCTGATAAAATAATAATCCTTGTTCATTCAAAGATATCCCACTCTGCCCTTTCAAATATTTGATACTACCGTTCCGTATCTGCGTTTCTTTAATTTTCTCATGTAATTCATTTTCCACCCGTAAACACTCAAATTCATCCATCCTACCTACAAAGACATCCGATCAATTTCAAATCACAAAATTGTTCAATCACTTCATTATCCTACAATATCAGTGATAACTCATATTTTGTTACACTTATTTATTACTCTTGGTTGGTATTTTTATGATTTATATGAATTAAATAAAGGTCTTTTGGGTCAATTCACTATTCTAGATTTTAGTTGGGTTTAATTGATTTTCGTCATAATTTTTCAGATTTACACTACTTTTGTATTTTGACCATATCTCACTCTACAGATGTCCGATTGACTCCGTTATTGTTGCTATTTGCAGCTAACAGATAGGGCTACAATCTCTATTTCAGCTACTGAAGCCCAATTCGGACGGAAATATGGTCGAAACTTGATCTTAAGATGACGTGTTTTGCTGGAATTTTATTTTGACGTTTGGACTTGTAATTCACATTAGGACCCAATGTGTTGAGGGCCCAAGGCCATGTTTTATTTTATTGTTTTATTTTTTATTTAGCTTTTATTTTATGTTTTGGCTGAAGCGGTGAAACCCTAGCCGTCCTGCGTGACGGCTATTTAAGGGAGACTCTAGGAAACCCTTCGGCAGGCAGTGTTTACAACAGAAAAGTATTTTCTCTGAAGCGTTCTTCGCGTTCTTCATCTTTTTCTTCTTCTTCTTCTTATTTCAATTATGCTTACCTTAGCCATGCGAGGCCAAGAACCTTTTAATCAACCTAAGGGTAATGGATTCCATGGATTAGCCTTGAGGGTCTGCGTTTATTTCAAATCAGTTTTTGTTTCCCTTCCAAACTCAGATTGATATCGTGCGATCGTGGATATTCAATCTGAGGTTCGCGATTGCGATTATGGAAATGGATTAATCATCAGATTTGGTGATTAGGTTGATTGACCCTATGACCTTAAATCAAGCGGGCTGATACTCTGCGATTGTATGAGTAGAAGCATCGTCTTTGATCAAATGCTAAGTGATCGCTTAGAGGGGGTTGTCAATTGGAAATAAGGATTCTGATCCGATTGACAAATCAATCACGATTCTGATATTTTCTTATCCGAGGAAAGACGTCCATGGATCCCAAACCTTAGGTTGGTTAATTTTTAATTACGAATTTTTATTCCAAATTTATATTCTGCCTTTTTAATTATTGAATCAAAATCCAAAACCCCCTTTTAATTTTCTGTTCTCATAAGCGATTTTAACCAAAACAATTTCCTTGAGAGACGACTTAGGGTTTCCACTTTACTGCAAATTTTCTGAACCCTAATTAAAAAAAAAAAATTTAATTTGCGCGAGTTCGACAGCTCGTGTCAAATTTGGCGCCGTTGCCGGGGAAATTGCATCGGTCTAAATCGTTTTCTGATTCTTGATCATCTTCTTTTTCATCTTCATCTTCTTTTTCTTTAATTTTCATTTTTGAAAAAAAAAATCAAAAAAATAAAAAAAAATTGGGGAAATCGGTATTACTTCAGTTTGAGCGATTGGTTCCAGGACGTATCGGGTATTTCTGAACTTGTTCAACATGCTCTGATCGCTCTGAAAATTAGTGAGCTGAAGGAGACGATCATCCCTGTCAAATTCCTTTGTTTACTATTTTATTTTATTTTTCGAAAAAATTTTATTTGATTCTTGAGTCCGAAAGGTCAATTAGAGTTTAGGAGAGTTGGTCCCATAGCATTCTGAGTTCATTTAGTATTTTTAGTAGATTTATTTTTGCTTCTGTTTGCTATGTATCCAATTTTTCACCCTACAGATGCTTGTCCTTCCTTTCCAGACAGCGGTTTCCAAGTTGATCAGTCTGTTGCTGCAGTTTTTCCTGTAAAGCCACATTACCAGCAGCAAAATAATCCCTTCTACAATATATATAATCCTGGCTGGAAAAATCATCCCAATCTCAAATGGAGCCAGAATCAGCAAAGTGCACCATTCCAGCCGAATCAGCAAAGTGCACCATTCCAGCAGAATCAGCAAAGTGCACCATTCTAGCAGAATCAGCAAAGTGCACCATTCCAGCAGAGGCAGCAGTTTGTACCTTCACAACAGAGGCAAAATTTTCACCAATTTGCACCTCCACAGCCAATGCAGCAGCAAATGCAACAGCCACTAGTGCAGCAGCGAGCTAGTAGCAATGGCCCTTCTTTGGAGAATTTAGTGAAGCAGATGGCAACTAACAATCTGCAGTTCCAGCAGATTACTGAGTTTTCCCTCCAGAATCTGCAAACACAGATTAGCCAACTTGCAACGTCAATGAGTCAAAATCAACAAGCAAGTGGTAGCTCCCTTCCATCCCAAACAGTTCCAAATCCAAAGGGAAGCGGAAATGTGAGTGCTATTACTCTGCGGTCTGGCGAGCATATGGAAGAGCCAAACCACACTGCTGCTGAGTCATCTAAGGGAAGTGACACTAGCTCCAAGAAGCAGAGCACTGATACATCTGAGCATTCTGTTTTCTGCATTGAAGACGAAGTTGTTGAGGATGTTTCTGCTGAATTCCTTGCTGATTTTTCTGATTTTTCATCTACTGATTCGGATTTCTGTGGTTGTGGTGATAGTCAAGAGTGCTTTGTGTGTGCTGAAATAGCATCTCATCTTTCTGGTTTCAATGATGCACTGATTGATGATTCTGATTCTGAGTGTGAATCTGCATTTTCTGAATTGCCTGCTGATATTATTGATGATCCTAATTCTGTTTCTGAGAATTTGTTTACAGGCATTGCTGCTGACTTGTTTTCTGCAGAATTTGTACCACCAACTACACCTCTTCCATCCATTGAGCAGCCTCCGAAATTGGAGTTGAAGGTTCTGCCCGACCACTTGAAATATGCATTTCTTGAAGAGAATGAGCAACTACCAGTCATTGTGGCAAAGAACCTTCTACCCGAGCAGGAAGATGAACTGTTAATCCTGCTGAAAGCAAATAAGAAGGCAATTGGGTGGACAATGGCTAACGTTATTGGCATTAGTCCTTCCACGTGCATGCACTGTATTCTACTTGAAGAAAGTGTTAAACCAGTGAGGAAGAAATCAAACCACTTGATGTTGTTTATTCTCCTTAGGGAGTTCAGGGAGTTCTCTTCCCTCTTTTTCTTTTCTTTCTGTTATTTGCATTTTTATTTTTATTTTCCTTTCTTTCTTTTAGTTTTTGACTTTTTCTTTTCTTTCTGTTATTTGCATTTTTCTTTTTCTTTTCCTTTCTTTCTTTTAGTTTATGATTTTTCATAGGTAGATTTTCCTTTTCTTTCTAATAATTATTGAGTGGTACATGGAGTAGACTTCGATCACAGTGTTTGATAGCACAATCTGTTAGGCTTTGATCTCGATTCTTGGATTACAACTACCTGTTGATTGATTCTGTACTGTTGATTGCATGACTTGGTTTACCCTTGTGAGGTTTTGAGCCCGCATACATGGCATATCTTCTGGCCATGCTTTCTTTCTTGTGTGTTTCTGCTCTTGATTGTTGTCCTCTAGAACTTGCTCTTGTTCTTTTTGAAACTGCATTTTTCACTTGCATGCATGAATATGATTGAGGCATTCTTTCTTTTCTGTACCCATTTTAGCCAGATAGTCGTCCCTTATATTATTATCCCTTGGTGAGCCCCTTTGAGCCTTTATATCTTTTATTTCTTAAGCCGCATTACAAGCCTAAGTGAAAAACCAATTAATTCCACACCCTGGAGTTTTACTGAGCATTGGTTTTATTGTGATGTTGTGTTTAAGTGTGGGGGTTTGCCCGAGACGGACAAAAGTTTAAGTGTGGGGGTGACCATCTGATTCATTTCTGCTATGTGGTTTTACTTCTTCAAAACAAAAAACAAAAAAAACAAAAAACAAAAAAACAAAAAAAAAAGAGAAAAAAAAACGAAAAAACAAAAAAAAAAGTGTTTATCTTTTCAGTATCTTTGTTTTATGTTCTTAGTTTAGTTCTTAACTTTTGCTCTTTGTAAAATTCTGGGGTGTTTAGCTTTCTCTTCCATATTCATCCATACCTTTACCTCAGCCCCATTACAACCCTGCATAAAGCCCTCTTGATTTGTGCATGCATGTGTTATGAGCAGTGGAGAAGTAGAACTTGAGCAAGCCTATGGTAGGATGATTTTCTTGAGTTGATTTGAGTGATATACTGAATTAACTAATACACTTGAGAGAAAAATTGAGAGCATCTTGTGAGGATCCATTTTTGTGCAGTTAGCAGTTGCAGTTGAAGTTAACAGGTCTTGTAATTTGAGATTAAGGAATTTCTGTCCTGATTGATTTACCTGTGGAAGACTTGTGATCTTTGTATATTTTCTGTATGCTTCATAGTTATTAGAAAGGATTGGTTGATCTTAGTCTTTGCTTTCAATTTTAGTTTGTTTTTGCCCAGGAGTGCAAAAAGATAAGTGTGGGGGAATTTGATAACTCATATTTTGTTACACTTATTTATTACTCTTGGTTGGTATTTTTATGATTTATTTGAATTAAATAAAGGTCTTTTGGGTCAATTCACTATTCTAGATTTTAGTTGGGTTTAATTGATTTTCGTCGGGTTTAATTGATTTTCGTCATAATTTTCCAGATTTACACTACTTTTGTATTTTGACCATATCTCACTCTACAGATGTCCGATTGACTCCGTTATTGTTGCTATTTGCAGCTAACAGATAGGGCTACAATCTCTATATCAGCTACTGAAGCCCAATTCGGACGGAAAGATGGTCGAAACTTGATCTTAAGATGACGTGTTTTGCTGGAATTTTATTTTGACGTTTGGACTTGTAATTCACATTAGGACCCAATGTGTTTAGGGCCCAAGGCCATGTTTTATTTTATTGTTTTATTTTTTATTTAGCTTTTATTTTATGTTTTGGCTGAAGCGGTGAAACCCTAGCCGTCCTGCGTGACGGCTATTTAAGGGAGACTCTAGGAAACCCTTCGGCAGGCAGTGTTTACAACAGAAAAGTATTTTCTCTGAAGCGTTCTTCGCGTTCTTCATCTTTTTCTTCTTCTTCTTCTTATTTCAATTATGCTTACCTTAGCCATGCGAGGCTAAGAACCTTTTAATCAACCTAAGGGTAATGGATTCCATGGATTAGCCTTGAGGGTCTGCGTTTATTTCAAATCAGTTTTCGTTTCCCTTCCAAACTCATATTGATATCGTGCGATCGTGGATATTCAATCTGAGGTTCGCGATTGCGATTATGGAAATGGATTAATCATCAGATTTGATGATTAGGTTGATTGACCATATGACCTTAAATCAAGCGGGTTGATACTCTGCGATTGTATGAGTAGAAGCATCGTCTTTGATCAAATGCTAAGCGATCGCTTAGAGAGGGTTGTCAATTGGAAATAAGGATTCTGATCCGATTGACAAATCAATCACGATTCTGATATTTTCTTATCCGAGGAAAGACGTCCATGGATCCCAAACCTTAGGTTGGTTAATTTTTAATTACGAATTTTTATTCCAAATTTATATTCTGCCTTTTTAATTATTGAATCAAAATCCAAAACCCCCCATTTAATTTTCTGTTCTCATAAGCGATTTTAACCAAAACAATTTCCTTGAGAGACGACTTAGGGTTTCCACTTTACTGCAAATTTTCTGAACCCTAATTAAAAAATAATTTTTAATTTGCGCGAGTTCAACAGCTCGTGTCAATCAGCTGGGACACACTAACAGACTTCCTACTCAAGGCATCAGCCACCACATTAGCTTTACCCGGATGGTATTTCAGCTCAAAATCATAATCTTTTAAGAATTCCACCATCTCCACTTGTCTCATATTCAGCTCTTTCTGATCAAACAAATATTTCAAAATTTTGTGATCACTGAACACAGCAAATTTCATCCCATAAAGAAAGTGCCTCCAGATTTTTAAGACAAATACACAATAGCAGCAAGCTCCAAGTCGTGCGTCGGATAATTCTCTTCATGAGGTTTCAATTGTCTAGAAGCATAAGCAACCACTCTCCTCTCTTGCATCAACACACACCCCAAACCTTTCTTGGAAGCATCACAATACAATTCAAACTCACCTTCTGGATCGGGGAGGGTCAACACAGGAGCAGTAGTCAATTTCTCTTTAAGAGCCAGAAAACATTTCTCACATTCCTGGGTCCACACAAAAGGAGTATCTTTTTGTGTCAATCGAGTCAACGGCAGTACCATTGTGGAAAACCCCTCTATAAATCTACGATAATAACCAGCAAGGCCCAGAAAGCTCTGGATCTCAGTCACAGTCTTCGGTCGTTCCCAGTCAATTACAGCATCAATTTTGTTTAGATCCACCGCACACCCCTAGCAGAAATAACATGACCCAGAAATTGCACCTCAGATAACCAAAATTCACACTTAGACGGCTTCGCATACAACTTTTTATCCTTTAATATCTGCAACACAGTCCGCAGATGCTCCGTATGCTCATCTTCACTTTTAGAATAAATTAGAATGTCATCAATGAACACAATTACAAACTGGTCCAAACACGATTTAAAAATGTGATTCATATAGTCCATGAACACCGCAGGGGCATTAGTAAGCCCAAAAGGAATCACCTGATACTCGTAGTGTCCGTATCTAGAACAGAATGTTGTTTTAGTCACATCCTCTGGCTTAATATCTGGTGGTATCCGGACCAGAGATCAATCTTAGAAAATACACAGGCACCCCTCAACTGATCCAACAAATCATCAATATGCGGCAATGGGTACCTGTTCTTAATCGTAACTTTATTCAACAGCCGGTAGTTAGTACACAATCTCATGCTTCCATCCTTCTTTTTCACAAATATAACCGGTGCTCCCCACGAGACACACTCGGTCTGATAAAATCCTTTGCAGATATCTCCTCTATATATTTCTTCAACTCAACCAACTCCAGTGGCGACATCCGGTATGGAGCCAAAGAGATCGGCCCCACACCAGGCAACAATTCAATAGAGAACTTAATCTCTCTCTCAGGTGGGAATTCCGGTATCTTATCAGGAAACACATCCATAAACTCATTAACCACCGAAATACTAGAAATTTCTATCTCCTTATCCCCCACCAATCCACCCAAGAAAACATAACCCAGATCACCAGCCTTTAAGGCTTTAATTGTTTGACAGATAGACAGAAAAGGAGACGGAGTAACCGAGGGATTCTCGTGAGTTAATATCAACCTCTTGCCGCTGCAATCAATCATTGCGCAATTTTGAGACAACAAATCCATAACCAAAATCAAATTGACAGAGGCCAGGGGCAAGATAATCAAATCCAATAGTGTAACCCCTGCCTTCGTAAATAAACCCAACCTCTTTACAAATAAAGGAGGAATCACTAACCTCTCCTGTAGCAGTAGTAATACGCATAGGGGGAATCATCAGTGATACTCTTAACCCCAATCCCTTAGCAACATATTTCGCCACGAGCGAATATGTCGCTCCCGAATCAAATAAAACAGACAAATCAATATTAGAGATAAAAATTGTACCTTTAACCAGATTAGGTGCCTTCTCCGTCTGTTATGCATTAGTAGTATAAACACATCCAACCGTAGGAGCCGATGGCAAGGCCTGCAGATTCGCAGCCTGCCCAGTATTACTATAACACTCTCTGGCAAAATGCCCAATCTTACCACATTTAAAACAAGAATTTGGAGCCACAGTGCAAGGACCCCGATGATACCTCTTACATTTATCACACTGCGGAGGAGAATTTCTATCATTGAACCCACTCGTCTGACCACCACCCCTCTTGAATTGACCCGGAGGCTGCCTTACCTGCAACCCCCTACCTCTATTATTATTCTAATGGTAGCCACCTCTGTTATTATTACCAGAAGGACCAGATGTCCTCCTATTATCTTGCTCTCTCGAAGAACTAGACTTTGGATACCTCCCATAAACAATTTCAACGCTTTTACACTAGGTCACTAGATCAGCAAATTTTCTCACAGCAGTATTAGACATCCTCTTAGCAATTTTCTCATTCAGACCTCTCTGAAATTTAGCAGATAAAAAATAGGAGTCGACAACATACCCCCGTAGTTCGCAAACTTAAACAATTCATTAAATTTCGCCACATAGGCATCAACAGTCATGGTACCCTGTACCAATTTATCAAACTCACCCTGCTTAGCTTCCCGAACATCCATGGGAAAATACTCTTCATGAAATAGCCTTTCAAATAATGCCCAAGTTAATTCTTCCCCCTGTATAGTAAACGGGCGAGATGCATTGTACCATCACTCGTGGGCATCCCCCTCAAGCATATAGACAGAATAGAGTAGTCTATGAGGATCCTGGCACCTCATAACCTGAAATATTTTCTGCATCTCCATCAGCCAGGTAGTCACTACCTTCGGGTCCCTTGACCCCTGAAATGCTGGTGGTTTGTGTTTCCTAAAAGATATGAGCCTCTGCTTATCAGTACCAGCAAATACCTGCCCAGCAACCCCAGAAGACTGAGCAACAACAGAAGGATCCACAAAAGACTCTGGGATATAAGTAGGATCAGTAGTGTGGCGACTAGCCTCCTCAGAATAACGACTAGCCCCACTCCCCTCCTGATGAGGTGTAACAGATGGCGTACGGGTAGGAGTCACCGTAGCCGTATGCGGAGGAGTATCATCCCTCCTATGTCGATTCCTATCTGCCCTCATCTCATTCATGAAGGCATACATCATATCCTGATTATTTTTCATCAGGTTCTCGGTCATTGTTCTATTTGCAGCAGTCTCTTCCTGCAGAGCATTTAGAACTGCAGTAATAGGATCTGGTGCTGCTAGACAACCTGCACCTCGAGTTTCACGGCGACCTGGTGCCCTACTCATGATATCTGTACATGTAACACAAAGGAATGAGCTGATCAGATCCACACTGAGGAATCACATATACATTAATCATAAACAGTTCACAGATAGCTATGCAACACAAAATACAGTTATGCATTATCAGAGTTCCCTTACAAAACTGCTCTAATACCATAAAATATAACAGCTCGTTGTACACCGGTATTGTTAACATTAATTATGATATTAAGCGCAGTTACAATCACAGCAATTCATTTATAAAAATGCGAGTAAACTTTTTCTGTTTATTACGCGAGCATTTAAAACAATAAAAAGCGTAATAAATAGAAGTTATGATCGTAACTGTAAAATATTTGCGAAATAATTATTTAAACTACTTTTATAACATATATTACTTCTCTCAAGTAACTAAGGGGTTCTCATAAACCCACTTAGCTAAAATCTCACTTTTACGTTTTCTACCTATCCGAACATGGTTCGGTCTCTGATTAATGCGGGCAAACTGCATTCTAAAAGCCTCCCATATTTTGATATGTTATTCTAAACTTAATTACCTTTCTACGAAGCTATCATACGAGTCATAAAGTTCTTGTTTGCTCCGGATATCGCCGTTTGGAGTTGGACAAGCAAATCTGCCAGCCAACCCCAAAACAGCTCCAAACATCCTTCACTCAATCAATTATTCTGGAAAATAAACTCAACCAATTTCTCTCAAATTTTTATGAAACAAACTAGACACCTCAATCTTTAATTTGATATATCATACACTTAATTTGACCAAGAAAAGAAGCGGGAATAAATTTCCCAAACTCGATCCAGAACAGCCCCAAGTGCAGGGACAAACAGGGCAGTCCGTGTTCTCTGCCTTCTACAGGCCGACGCCCAACCCAGAAAAATCCCAAATTTTGACACGAGATAGAAGACATCTCAAGCTTCTAAATGGCATATGGGACTTCCCTGTCGGACCTCTATGGATGGAAATATGCTCTCCCAAAGTTCGCCTAAATTCTGCCAATTTCTAAAAAATTCACCAGAGTTTCCTTTATTTTTCCAATAATTTCCAATTTTGCAAAAATGATCTATGACCTAAATTGTACCTAATAATCATTGGGTGGCACACACAAGGAACAACAATGTCTTGGGGCTCTTACAACCCATCAAAGTTTATTTCAATTACTCAATTTCCATTACTTTACTTCTATTTTCAAACTTAATATCTTTCAATCACCATAATCCATTTGCATGCATTCTTTACATCATAAAACATAAATCAATCCTAGAATAGGCCTATTGCCCTTTCATCATATTACATACTTCCATATTACATCAATTCATGTACAAATTACAAGTCTTTCAATTGACACATTACACTTTACAAATCATAACCTTCAAATGACATAATACATACTCCAAAATAAACATGATAAATCAAGACTAAACATAGGCAAAATACATCATGAACAAAATGATACTCATAATCCTAATCACATGCATTGTTCATGAGCTAAGTCTAGCCTAGGCTCAATGGCCAACAAAATGCAAAATATGAAATCCTAAGTCCAAATCATCCTACGGGCTTCTTACCCACCGCTCCAGCACCACTGCAACCTCCTGAAATAAAGTCCCTAAGACGGGGTGAGATATATGAATATATCTCAGTAACCCAGAGGTTCTGGAGAATACTCTGCTCAATGGCTCACTTCGATGCATATAAATAACATAACATAACATAACATCTTAAAACAGGATAAAGCAAGGGATTTAGTGAAATATGGGAGCATAGGGATACAAAATACGACGAAGCTGGAATGGTCAATGCCAAAACCACGCAACGTCCAGCCTATTTGCTCGGTATATAAGCCTATGGGTCTCAACCAAGGCGTGTTCCCAGAACATCAAACCAAGGCACCCTCTATCCATAACCACCCGAGACTTCCTAGTGTGCTCCTATCTGGATCACACACCACGACCCCAGGTCAACTGGAACTCCCTCTCGGAGACTATCCAGTGGAAGTTCATAACGCCTAAAGGCAAACCGTCTACTGGCCAGAGACACGGTACATCCTATGTACCAACACACATACTATATGCATGAACATGTTATCCTATATTACTTACATACACTTCCTACCATCACCCTCAACGGGCATGGTGGAGCACACAAGGGGATCAAACCCCAGTACCAAGAGGTTACCTGTATAATCCTCTCCACGTAGCTCTAATGCAATATATTTTCCGAGCTCGTTATACAACAGAAATGCCTACACAGAGGACATTCTCAATTAATTATCATTCATACAAACACATGCAAGTTATTAACTCTACAAGCATGGTTCCATAATACTCACCACAATCCCACTTGGTCCAGGACCAAGGGCAACCCACTGAGCTCACGATTCGGGGTTCAAATCCACGTACGGCAACCTACAACAACCATATACGGATCGTCAGAACACGGTAAACCATCAAATTCACAAAACGACAAATTCTCCTCCCCCCACCTAGTGAGGTTCGGCCAAATGAGTGTTATTTTACAAAATATTTTTCTTTATTTTCTTTCTAATTTTCTTAAGCACTCTTAGGTTACCAAATTACCATTTTAGGTGCCAATTTGCATCCTACATCATTCAAACATCATTTTGCCAATTAATTTGCTCTAGGTTCAATTATACAATTCCACACTATCCAATATTTTTCCATTAATTTTCTAACCTTCCAACCATCACACAACCCTTCTAGTTACCATTTATCACACAACACATCATCCAAATAATTTTTACAACATCACATTCCTCTCTTTTCCTCTCTAGGCCGAAATCATCATAGGTGCACCCCAAGGGATTTTCAATCCAATTCAATTATTCCACACCTCATACAATCCCATTATAACATCATACAACCATCCAATTACACAATCCTAACAACAATCTCCAACACAAAGTCATGGCATCATCCAATTTTCCACTAAGTTAAACTCATTTTTCACCAATTAATTTTATTGCATTTATAGCTCCAACACATCATTCTAAGACATAATCATCTAATACAAAATTTTCATTTGAGCTCTCTAACTATACATATCATACAAATCACTTTAGGGTTCATAAATTCAAATCAACAATCCAACCAATAGAAAATGATGAAACTTACTCAATAGCTTGGCCTAAGGCTCCTCTAAGACATACTAAACCATTGGAGCTCCAAACAACTCCATGAACACAAATCTACAACACATGGCCGCGGGTTTGGGGGTGTTTTCTCAAAATGTAGTGGATTTAATGGCTTAATACTACTCCCAATGGGTTTGGAAGGTTGTTTCCAACAAATTTCAAGATAAAAATCACTTGATTCGGTTGAGATTTGATGAAGTTAGGGGAGATTGAGGTTTCAAGCAATTTTTGGCCATGGAGGGGGTGAGGCTCGGTTTTGAGAGAGAGAAACGGAGGGGAAGATGATCATGAATAGTGGCTTGCCATGTGTCTTAAGTGATTTAAGTGGGGTGGGTCCCACCGCCACCTCACGCGATTTCAAACTAATTCAAATTTTCCTCTGATTCCACTTAACGTCCATAAATCCATAACCTATTTAGAAACTCTAATTTTTAACATTAACCATTGTCCTTTAATTACTCTTGATCAGATGAATCCTGAGTTTTCCGGTCGTTCGGAGAAAATGCAGTTTTAAGCTGTTACACGCGTCGTAGGCACGCTTCCCCAAACTCACTAATTTCCGTCAAATTTCATCAGAAATCATATTTCCTAGTTCTATAAACCATTTATAACTTGTATCCAAAATCTAGAGCTCAAAACTCAAACGGCACATTTTACGGTACAACTGTACCGCGGTATTTTTATCCGATAAAAACACTATTTACTGAATTTTCTAAAACTTGTCTATCCACTCAATTTTTCATTCTGAATCCATTTCCAGTGTTATTTTTATCATCTGAGATCTTCTACTCAATTTTACCTTCCTAGGGTTGTGTGTTTGGCTAATGACCGTTTTACCCTTTCTTTGTATTTTAGCCTAATTTCCAGGATTTTCACTAAACCTTCCCTTTAATCCTCATTTAATATATTAATATATGATTTAGAAATACGAGGTGTTATATAGGAGAAAGAAGCCAAGTCGAATGAAAAAGTCAAGGCGAAAGAAGTCGAGCTTAGATAAAAAAAAACATCACGAAAGAAGCAAGACTCAAAATAAAAAAGTCATAGTATACAAAGTTGGGCTTAAAACCAAGAAGGCATACTCCTCATTCGAGAATCCAAGACTTCGGCATAAGAAGCCAAGTCATATCAAGAACCATAATATGTGAAGTCGGGCTCAAATGAAAAGAGGCAAAAAACATCTCCATAAACTAAATAGGACCCTGGCCAAGTTGGTCCTAGAAAATAGAAGGGGAAAAATCGCCTTCGTACACAAGACTTTGGCAAAGAAGCCAAGTCAAGATAGAAAGCCATGGAATACAGAGCTAGGCTAGAAAATAGAAAGGGAAAGATTTCCTTCGTACACAAGACTTTGGCAAAGAAGCCAAGTCAAGATAGAAAGTTACGGTATAAAAAATTGGGTTAGAAAATAGAAGGGGGAAAATCACCTTCGTACACAAGACTTTGGCAAAGAAGCCAAGTCAAGATAAAAAGTCACAGTATGCTAAGCCGGGCTAGATAATAGAAGTCGAAAAACCGCCTTCGTACACTTAAGACTAGAAAGTCAACTTAAAAAAGCCATGGTGAACTAAGTCGGGCTCAGATAAAAAAGCCACCGCAAAAGAAGCGGGGCTTAGATAAAATACTCATGACGAATATTGCTAGGCTCAAAGTCAAGAAGACGAACACCGCATTCACAAGCCTAAAATTATGGCAAAACAAATCAAGTCAAATACAAGAGCGACTACAAACAAAGAAAATCGCTTCCATAAAGAAGTTAAGTCAAGATAAAAAGTCACATCAAGAGAAGTCGGGGTTCAAAATTAAAGAAGCAAACCCCGCCTCGCCAAACTCAAGACTTCAGGCGAAGGAAGCCAACTCAAAATCAAAGTCATGACAATAAAATCTCGGAAAATTCTAGCGAGGAAGAATTCGACTCCGCAAACTTAAACAAAAGATGCATTCATAAAAGAGGAATTCAAACTACAAGAACAAAAAGAAAGGATTGGAAACAAACCTGGAAATATTTACTGCAAATTTAAAAGGGGCCTTTAGGAAAAAGTAATGTACAAAATAAGTTGGCATCCCGACACACAACTATTCGTCCAAAATCTTGGACACAGATCGATTTCAGAATTTAGATTAAGGGAAAAATGGCAGCACCCAGGACAGCCCAAACAGGGCGGCGTAGAAGCACGAACAAGACTGTCTATAGAAAGACTAGCTACTCTACATCCGGACCTCGGCCAAGACGATAGAGTTAAGCAGTAAGCAACTGGCACATGGGATTAAATCACGGCCACAAAATCATATATCACCACACCAATAAGAAGTCACCTGTCTGACACACTGAGCGGCCCGAAAACCCCAACCAGGCACCGGCACAACCAGGTAGAGTCTTCAAACAAAAAGGATCCGGGTATAATCGAAGCACAAAAACACTATAGCCCGACATCTCGGACTTTCAACCTGTCGAACTGGGGGGCAAGCTTAAGAACACAATCATCAAAATAGGACGAGGAATTGCAACAACTTTCATAATTTGAGATCTTGATAAGGCGGTTAAAAAGCAAGATCAATCAATCCAAGCTAGTACCTCAACCATAAAGGTGAAGGGAGGAGATGTCAGAATAGAAGTTGATGACTCGACAAAGACAATCGACAACCGAGTATACCAGTCAACTAGAGGAAGTAGGATCGGACATTTTGGAGCAGCATATTTAGTACCCGGCTCACGAAACCCAGCACCAAAATTCAAAGGTCGACATAAAAATATGGATCATGAAGTACAATAAGAAAGTCTCTCAGTGTGAACCAGAGAGTACCCAAAGTATAGAATCTGGAGCGCGTTTCAACAACATTACATGAATTCTAGCTAAAACATTGCAACTCGGAAAGGTCGAGATAAGACCCTGGCAAGAAGGTCAAGCCCATCCACTTCTAATAGGGACTTCAATCACAAAAGTTTGAAGGGAGGATGGCCGGCATGAGAAGCCAGCATAACAAAATTGAAAGACGAGTCTAGACTCACTTAGCAAGTCCCAAACCAAAGCACCCAACATGGACCAGGACATGACTGGATCCCAGCAGCAAAGCTCAGCAAGTTTGATCTTGAACACATTCAGAAACAATAACTGCAATTGCCGACCAAATTAAGTTGGCCAAGAAGGGTTTTCAACCCAGAGGAAAATTGTCGAAAATAGAAGACAAGTCCATCAACACGAAGACAATAGATATTACATCCTGGCAGGCCGAACATCAGAATACTGAATTGAGGGCAACTGTTATGGACCTGACGTAAAGGCTCACATTCTAGGAGGTCCAAGAAGGGCTAACAGCTAAGAGGAAAATTAAGGAAAAATTCCTTAATTATACTAATCCTTGTACGATAGTAATGGATCAAGAACTGGATCCCTAATATTCCTAAGAAGCTCTGAAGTCCACTCTTGCCAAGTATCTATAAATAAAGAGTTAGGCCAACCAGGTACACACATTCTGAACCTTCTCAGTTGTCATTGTACACACACCACTAAGAGATTATAATCTTATTTTTGTCACTTAAAATAATAAAATAAAAAGAGTTAAACCGCAAGAAAGACAGAATTAATTTTCAAAAATAAATAAAATAAATAAAATTTAATTAAAAACAAAAAAAAAATATTTTTTAAAAAATTTTATTTGTAATTTCTTAAAATAGATTTTAAAGACAGTTAGCTAAATATAATTTTACAAGTGCAAAGGGCAAAGAAAAGAAACGCATGCACAGCATACTAGCAAGTACCACCTACCACAGCACCCTAACCAGGAGTCATGGCGACCCCAACAACCTCCAAAAAGGCGTTGTTTATTGTGCTTCATTTTGAGTTAAGTTTCTTCGCCCCTCGGCGGAGTTTCCCACCAACACAACTTTCATATAAACAAACACTCCTCACTTCATATTATCATATCACAAACCCTTTTAAACTTCGCGTCATTACTCTATTCTTCTTAGTCCATTAAACACAACTCAAAACACTTATTAAAATAATTAATTAATGGCTTTGAGTTTGTCACCCCAACCCACCACCAAAACCGTTCTCCAAACACCGTCCTCCTCTGTTACTTTTCGCCGTCTATTAACGTCTCATTCCGTCCCTTTCCGTAACTGTCGGCGACGCCCCCTCGCCGTGCGCAACTCGGCGGCGGCGGCTCCTTCTGCGGCGACGACGGTGGTGTCGAGGGAGTGCGCGGTGAGGTCGGTGAAGGCGAGGCAGATCGTGGACAGCAGAGGGAATCCGACGGTGGAGGTGGATCTGGTCACCGACCAGCTTTTCCGATCCGCCGTGCCGAGCGGTGCGTCGACGGGGATTTACGAGGCTTTGGAGCTCAGAGATGGAGACAAGAGCGTCTATGGTGGGAAAGGCGTTCTCAACGCCGTTAGGAACATCAATGAAGTTTTGGCTCCCAAGCTCGTTGGTGTCGATGTTAGGTAAATGATGGTTCTATTGGATTCTGTTTTGAACAGTGTTTGTTGATGTTGATGACGATTTTAAGGAAATGCACTTTGAGTACGTCTTTGTTTGGATGGAAGAGTTTGGAACAGAATCATAAGATGTTTATAAAATTGAAAAATGGAAGATCCAAATGTTATATGATAATATCTTATTTTTATAAAATTCTTAATTAAGGAGAATATTCACTTAAAATAAAAAATTGTCCTTTTTATCTGTTTCCATCCAAACATTCCCTTAGCATCTATATGATATTGCAATCTAAAAATATAGGGCTAACGCAGGAAGCATAGAATGATCATATCATAGGTATCTCAATTGTTTTGGGAATTCAAAACTTATTACCTATTAGTACAATTTTTCCTTTACACCAGCATTTTACACTGATCTGTCAATCAAAGGATTCCAGTTGTTAAGCCTTCATAAAATAACAGGTATGTGTTATAGACTAGATCCCCATAATCAATGTCAGCAATGACAAACATGGAATTTGTGTGCTTTATTAATGATTAACAATGTATTACAAGTTGGAAACCAGTGCTCATGCTATAAAGAGACGCAGTAGAAACAGTGTCTTTCACAGAATCAAACTGATGTAATTATGACATAGGGCTAGTTTGGTTAAGCTTTTCTCAGCTAGGTTTATGTAGCCTGCTATACATTGTGAGTTGAACACTACTTTTTGAGTGTTATGCTTAGCAATTGATATCTTTTTTGCTTTAAATTAGTAATATTTTCATCATTTCTTCTTCTGACTTACTATTCATTTCGAAAGGAAAAAAAGAAAGAGAAACTGATTTTATATTTACATGAACTCTTGACAAAGTATGGTGTTCTGTTTTTGACGTTTGTGATATACAGCTGACATTTATGGCTTTGTGTTTAACAAGGAATCAAGCTGATGTGGATGCTATTATGCTGGAAATTGATGGAACTCCTAACAAGTCCAAACTAGGGGCTAATGCAATATTGGGAGTTTCACTGAGTGTGTGTAGAGCTGGTGCAGGAGCAAAGGGAGTGCCCTTGTACAAGCACATCCAGGAGATTTCAGGAACTAAGGAACTTGTTATGCCGGTTCCAGCTTTTAATGTTATAAATGGTGGTAGTCATGCTGGAAATAATCTGGCTATGCAAGAATTTATGATATTACCGGTTGGAGCAACTTCATTTGCTGAGGCACTCTGCATGGGCAGTGAAGGTTAGTAACATAATGCTTTATGACTGTAACCATCCTGAAGAAGTATGATTGTGAATTTATATGACTTGTTGCTACAACCATGCATCTTTTGTGTGCATTTTCTCATTTTGGTATGCCTTCCTTTCTGGTCAATGACTCAATCATTCTGGTAGAACAGTTTATCACGTATTAAAGGGCATAATCAAGGCAAAATATGGACAAGATGCTTGTAATGTTGGAGATGAAGGAGGATTTGCTCCCAATGTTCAGGATAACAGGGAAGGTCTAGTTTTACTCATTGATGCCATTGAGAAGGCTGGTTATACTGGCAAGGTAGGCAATACTTTCATTATTTTACATTTACTGAGTTTGAATATCGATTTGCACTATTCAGGAAATTAAAAACAATGGTGCAGATTAAAATAGGTATGGATGTTGCAGCTTCGGAGTTTTACACTAAGGACAGGAAGTATGATTTAAACTTCAAGAAACAGCCAAATGATGGAACTCATGTTCACTCTGCTGAGAGTCTTGGTCAACTTTATAAAGACTTTGTGAAAGAATTTCCAATTGTGTCAATTGAGGATCCGTTTGATCAAGATGATTGGGGTTCATGGGCTTCACTACTCTCTTCAGTTGATATACAACTTGTAGGAGATGATTTGTTAGTTACAAATCCAAAGAGAATAGCTGAAGCCATCCAGAAGAAGGCTTGCAATGGTCTGCTTCTAAAGGTTTGCATTCTTAAATAATTTTTCTTTCTCACGTTATGCAAGATTGCTAATATGTAATAGAATTTTTATTTCATTATTGTGTTTATATTTTTAGTTTAATTTGCCCCGAATTTCCTCTTTGCAGCTTGCTTTAAGGTAAGTTTTTTTCACTTTGCCATGTAATCAAAACTAATACAACACCAGCAGCATGTGGCAGAATTTGCTGGGGAGGCATTCCATTTAATGCTTCTTTTGTTTTATCGTTATCCACTGACTGCAGGTAAACCAGATTGGCACAGTGACTGAATCTATTCAGGCTGCACTTGACTCAAAGGCTGCAGGTTGGGGTGTCATGGTTAGTCACCGGAGTGGTGAGACTGAGGATAATTTCATTGCTGATCTCTCTGTTGGCTTGGCCAGTGGACAGGTTATATATCCTTAATCTTTTTTGTTTGGTGAATTTAATATTTTAAACTACTGTAAAAATTGTGCCATGATGTTATCACATTCATGTTGATTATCTAAGTTCTGTCCTTCAGATTAAGACTGGCGCTCCTTGCCGTAGCGAGCGATTGGCAAAGTATAATCAGGTAACTACAATCATGGGTTAAGTTCTTCCTCCTCTTCCATTCAAGGCTTTATAGCTCAGCCTGTGACGTGAATGTTTTACAGTAAATCAGAAATACTTGTACCTAGACTAAATACAAGTTTACATGTTGTGTTCATTCGAACGTCCCTATAAATTTTATCTTTGCCTCTGACCTATTTTAACTTGTCTTTTTAATTTTTTATCTATTTATTTATTTTTAGGTTTTGGGGGGGTGCTCAGTATTATAACAAACTGATAGAAGTCAACATCAAGATCACCTTAATCCCAAACTAGTTGGGACGGTGGCAACTAATTCATAGAAGTAAAAACAAGAAATTGAGTATACTTATGCAGGGTTAGAATATATGGCTTATAGTCAAAATTTTCAATTTAGTACCTGGTAGCAACCTATAAATTTTGTTTTTTGGATAAAACATCGTAATCCTTGAAAAGTAGTTGTTTTTTGGGTGCCTAAAATTCAATTACTGAATACTATGTGAATGGTTAGCATGATAATGGTGTGATTTATCTAATACACATTTTTTTTTCACAAATTGTTAAATTTCTTTTCAGCTTCTTCGGATTGAAGAGGAACTTGGAACTGTGCGATACGCTGGTCAAGCTTTCAGATCACCTTAGTGTGATCTCTAAAACTTATTCCGGAAATATTTCTGCATCAGAATTTGATTTGATTAAGAAAACAAATGGGACCAAGGAAATTCCTGAGTTTTGATATAACTGCTAGCCTTATATGGGGTTTTCAAAAGATCTACTTGATGAATTAGCCTTATAGTGTGTGTTTTGAACTGAAATAATTACTTAGTGAGTAATTAACTGATGCCTGAAGCCACTATTATAATGTGAGGCAGTACTTTGTTGTAAATTAAATGCAGCGACAAAGCTGCGTAGTTGTATTCAAAAATTATCTACTTGATGAGTTAGCCCTTCTGCTTACCGGAATAAGAATTTGTAATGGACAGAGCTTAAGACATTGTTATTTTTAGTTCAATGTTTGTACTTCTCTACTTTTTTAGTGAACACCTTTCTCGTGTGTTACCCTAAATAAGAAACTATACATATATACTTTTTAAATTTAGTACTTGAAATATATTTTTTTTTTGTAGTTTATATTTATATTTTATATTTTATAGTTATCCTTATTATTGAGTATCAATTCATATATTTTTCAGTAATTTAATTATTAGTTCTTCCGATTTTTATTCACCAAAAGTAGTAGGTCACTATATTTTATTAAAGATTAGTTTTTACAATTTAATTTATAAATGTACAAATTTTTTATAAAACTATGAAAGTATAACTTATATTGAAGAACATAAAAGTTACAAGGATAAAAAATTTATAAGAGGACCCAGCTATGAGGACCTAAATTTATCTTGAATCAAACATGTTAAAATAACGCCTACTGTACATAGACACTATCGAGAGAAAAATGAAAAGACCTTGGCTGGGTTAAAAACTGGAACCAGGAAATGGATACTTTGACAACCTTTAACATGCTGAGTAATTACCACAACGATGCAAAAGGTGGCCAGTAGACAAATGATGTGAAACTAAAAGCAATGATAATGTTGGACTCGTGCCTCGTTAGATAGGAATCCGAAGATGAAAAGAAGCAAAAGTAGTAGACAAATAGTGGGTTGGGGGGGGGGGGGGGGGGGTGCTCTAGGCCTGACGATATTTGGACAAATTTCTTTTTTCTCTCATTTCTCCTCTCTCCCATCTTAGTAATTATCTAATTTTGATTAATTCAGATCACCGAAATTCTTCTCCTAGTAAAGGGATGGGAATGACAGATGCCATCCTTTTCGTAGATAATAAAATATTGTCATATTCACCAAGAAAAGAAAAAGCATTACCATTTCTTTGATACGACAATCAGTTGTATATACTACATTTATGAGGAACATTATAAGATAATTATGTTTATAATAATGTACAAGAAAATAACATCTTGTAGACCTCATAATGCTGATTGAGAGCAATGTTGTAAAACCTAGATTAGATCGGCTGGGTCAAACCAGGTTTTGGTAACTCAATGTCCTCCTCGGTTCGAGCTGGCCATAAAATTGATTATATACTCGAACAGATATTAAACCAGTGAATCAGACCAAAATTGGGTTCAACCGGGGTTGAAGTGCTACCAGTTTTTTAGTCAAAATAGTTATGTTAAATTGTGTAAAATACATACATTTTGCAAGCAATGAGATTCAAATCTGAGTCCCCATGTTTAAGAATCAAAAGGCTTACCACATAACCACTTTTATTTATTGGACATAATGTTTATAATTTAATATTTATTATATATTATTTTATAAATTTAATTTATACAGTTGAACCAGTGACCTACCGGTTGAACCACTGACTCAGTAATCCAGTATCTCGACCGAGTCGATGACCCCACCAAGTTTTAAAACACTCGGTGAGAGAATATAAAATGAAGCACAATGACTACTCTAGTAACTAATATTTATCATCAAAAGGTAATGGGATAATGCAGATTTTATGTACTCAAAACTTTGCCCAAAGTATGTATCCAGCGAAAGGAGGCATAAACCAAGCAGAACATTCCATGCAGCAGCATTTTGGATACTCTTGTCACTAGCCTCCAGGTGCAAAATGGGGAGACAATGTTTTCAGGCATTAATATCATCTACCCTTCACAACAGCAAACATGCCAATTGCTTTTAAATGAAAGCAACAGAGCTAAAGCCGAATAGGTGGGCCAGCATATACCCCTTGGCGCATATAAAGATCACTAGGTGTTTCTATCTCCGCAAGCCAGGCATATCCCTCCTCTTCCCCATCACATATAGGTCCATCTCCTGCTGCTGCAGAGCCACAGCATCAAGAAAATCACTCACATGCAAATCTCATATTCGATTCACCTCCTCCATAAAAGAATGTATACTTTCTATAATAAAAGGATTCTAACTTCTTAGGCAGCATCAGCATACTTTTAAAATTTAAAAATTGTAATTCAACTTATCAATATTCAATCACACTTATTTTTTATTTTTTGGAGCAGCGAAAAGCTTGCTCCTTGTGACTAGAAAACCATAGGTTTGAGGTTGGGAAACAACATCTGTACATAAAATATAAGAGTAAAGCTACGTATAATTGACATAAAATATTCTGATTCAAGGACAGTTAGCACTATTACTGCTATATGATGCATAGGAAACAAGCGATATGTCTAAGCAGTAACTTACAGAATGTTGAATAAGGATAATCGTGATAGTAAGTACACTTCCTTCCTTCATATTCTTTGTAAGGTGGAGAGAGAATGTCCAGCACAGCACAAGGTGTTACTGCTGTGAAACAGTGCAGATTTCCACCATGCTTTGGATATAAAACTGATGTCTCACATGGTGCATTCAAAACCTTATCAACTGCTAACTTTGCTAGTCTTACTGCAACACAGAAAATTTAAAACGAAAACTAATAAATTCAACTAACAAGTAGCATAAAAATATGGATGCAGAAGAGCAGGAAGTAGCTTCACATTGTCTAATTTGTTCTAGTCTTCTTTCACGACATTCTGGTTTATAGTAGCAGTGTAGACCAGCATTGTGAACATTTGAGGGTAGTATTGGACATTTTGAAGCTGTAGAATATTCTAGAGTTTTCTACTTGTTTCTAGCTACTTGTTCCTTTGAGTAGTGTGATGCCTCTTCGGTTACTGTGTATTTTATTTATTACTTCAACTCCTTAACTACCTTGTAATCTGTATATAAAGATCCCTTTGGGTGTCAATCAATATATGAAAAATACATTTCAGTCTTATATTTCATCATGGTATCAAGAGCAGGTTATCCTGTGGTCATCTTGTAAACCTTCACGTTTCCTTCCGTTTTCCATTTTTCACTGTTTATTAAAATAACTCAGAAACCATATCTGGACCCCTCCAATCACGAAACCAAGGCCACCATTGGACTCAGAAGCCATTTCCGAGTCGACCCACGTCAGCCCCGTCGCCGGAAAGTCATCCACGCGCCGCCACTGCAGAACTGCCTCTTCGGCGCGTGTGAGCCACGCGCCGCCCTGCCGGCCTCCGTTTGTCACGCGGCTTTCACAGAACGGCTCGCATGGCCTTCCTCTTCCTGTTCTGGGGGTTTAAATCACGATTGGAGCACTCTTCTTGTTGGGTCCAGTTGGTTCCTCTTCGTGATTTTTCAGTTCTGAACGATTGGTGTTCCTTTTTTGTTTTTTTTGTTTTTTTTTATTTTGAACAATGGAAGTTGAAAATATTGAGGCTGAGAATAAGCATTCTGAAAAATCATTCGGTAATGTTTCCGATGTCTTTCCTCTTCCCTGTTCTTCGTCTTCCGGAGACAACCCAGCTATACAGATTACTAACCACCTTTTAAACGGTAAGAATTATGAGCAATTTCAGAAGGTGATGTCTCAATCTGCTAAGGCAACTAGTCATGTTGCTCAACAAGGTATGGCATTCCATGTTGATCATAGTAGTCGTTGGATTCTTGATTCGGGAGCTTCTGATCATATGACAGGTAATGCATCCCTGTTTTGTTCATACCCCTTATTATCACCAGTCACGAATAAGGACGGCTGATGGTAGTTTCTCTAATATTGCGGGAAAGGGATCCATTAAGCTCTCTGAACATATTACTCTGAATTCTGTTCTTCATGTCCCTTCTCTTACTTGTAACCTTATCTCTATTAGTAAACTTTCCTCTGAATTGCATTGTGTTGCTAAATTCTCTGCCAAAACCTGTGTTTTTCAAGAACAGGATTCGGGGCTGATGATTGGCAGTGCTAGAGAGGAAGAAGGGCTTTACTATTTTGAAGAAGATTCTCATGAAAAGAGATTTTTTGCAAATCACTCTTTATGTTTATCAGACGATTGTAATGATGTTTTGTTGTGGCATCGTCGTTTAGGACACCCAAATTTCTTTTATCTTCAAAAGCTGCTTCCAAACTTATTTATCAACAAAAAACCAAGTTCCTTTTTTTGTGATGATTGTCAGTTTGCAAAACACTCTCGTGTTTCTTATTTCCCTAGAGATTATCATGTTTCGTCTCCATTTACATTGATTCATAGTGATATTTGGGGCCCAGCTCGTGAAAAAAATATATCTGGAACTCGTTGGTTTATTACCTTTATTGATGATCATTCTAGAGTATGCTGGGTATATCTTCTAAAAGATAAGTCTGAAGCTGCAGCCACTTTTAAAAATTTTCATGCTATGGTACAAACTCAATTCCAGACCTCTATCCAAATCCTGCGAACTGACAACGGTACTGAATATTTTAATTCTGTTCTTGGTGATTACCTAACCAAGCAAGGTATTATCCATCAAAGTTCTTGTCCTAACACCCCTCAACAAAATGGGGTGGCTGAAAGGAAAAATAGACATCTCATTGAAGTTGCTAGAGCCCTCTTGTCTACAATGCATGTCCCTAAATACCTGTGGGGGGAGGCTGTCTTGACTGCCTCATATCTCATCAATCGGATGCCCTCTCGCGTCCTGAATTTTCATTCTCCCATATCTTGCCTTACCCGCTCTTTTCCCTCCTTTCGGGCTCTCTCTTCCCTTCCTCCAAAGTTGTTTGGCTGCGTGGTTTTTGTTCATATTCCTCCACATCAAAGGTCCAAACTTGATCATAAGTCTGTTAAATGTGTCTTCATAGGATATCCTCCTAATCAAAAAGGTTACAAGTGCTACTCACCTTCTCTTCGAAAGGTCTTTGTTTCTATGGATGTTACTTTTTGTGAAACACAATCATTTTTTCCCTCGACTTCTCTTCAGGGGGAGTCTATTGGTATAAATGAAGACAAGTCTTGGAATCCAAATAATTCTACTGTCTTACCTTTACCCTTGGAAACATCTGTTGTTTCTTTACCTTTGGAGTCAGGGGGAGTTAATGTACAGGAGACAAGGACAGCAATTGTACCAGAGACTGGAGATCCTCCCGGTAAATGGGGAAAATTCTACAGCAGGCGAAAATCTCCTCAAGATCCTCTAGACTGCCAGGATTCTGACCCGAGTCCTAGTTCCAGCAATCCACTTGAGAACACTGGTACAGCTGACCTAGATGTGCCCATTGCCCTTCGAAAAGGTACTAGATCTTGCACTGCTCATCCTATTTCTCATCACATTTCATATGAAAAGTTATCTCCAGGTTTTCGTGCTTTCAACACTATATTAGACGGTACAAAAATACCAAAAAATATCCAAGAGGCACTTAATGACCCTAAATGGAGGGATGCAGTCTTTGAAGAAATGGATGCTCTTAAAAAAAATGGAACTTGGGAGTCCGTGGCACTTCCCAGAGGAAAGAAAACTGTAGGTTGCAAATGGGTGTTCACAATAAAATTTAATGCAGATAACAGCATCAACAAATATAAGGCCAGATTGGTTGCCAAAGGATTTACTCAGACTTATGGGATAGACTATCAGGAGACGTTCGCTCCCGTTGCCAAACTTAACTCTATCCGAGTCTTACTATCACTTGCTGCCAACCTTGATAGGCCCTTGCATCAATTGGACGTAAAGAACGTTTTCTTAAATGGGGACTTACATGAGGAAGTTTACATGGACCCACCACCTGGTTTTGAACAGGGAGATGGTTCTGTATGCATGTTGAAGAAATCTCTTTATGGACTTAAACAATCCCCTAGAGAGTGGTTTGAAAAGTTTACTCGTGTTGTTAAAGAAAGAGGATTTATCCAAGCTCAGACTGATCACACTTTATTTTTTAAACACTCCGATAGTGGCAAAATTGCTATCCTCATTGTTTATGTTGACGACATAATTGTCACAGGTGATGACTGGGAAGAAATAAAATCTTTAAAAGGGGGTTTAGCTAGTCAGTTTGAACTAAAGGATCTTGGATCTCTCAAATATTTCCTTGGAATGGAAGTTGCTCGTAGCAAGGCGGGAATTTCCTTATCTCAGAAGAAATATATTCTAGACCTGCTACAAGAAACAGGTATGCTTGGGTGCAAGCCTGCAGAAACTCCAGTTGAACCCAATATTAAATTGGGAATTGAAGATGGAAAAGATGTTGACAGGGAGCAATACCAAAGGTTGGTAGGGAAGCTGATCTACTTATCTCACACTCGGCCTGATATTGCATTTGCGGTTAGCATGGTTAGCCAATTCATGCATTCTCCTAAGGAAAAACACCTTAGTGCTGTTTATAGAATCCTCAAGTACCTCAAAAACACCCCTGGTCGAGGAATGCTCTTTAAAAGGGGACACAAGAGGATGATAGAAATCTATACAGATGCTGATTGGGCTGGCTCTGCTATGGACCGAAGATCCACTTCAGGATATTGTACCTATGTCTGGGGAAATCTTGTGACCTGGAGAAGTAAGAAACAAACTGTTGTTGCCAGAAGCAGTGCAGAAGCAGAATTTCGGGCGCTAGCCCATGGCATTTGTGAAGGAATCTGGTTAAGAAGGCTCCTTGGAGAATTAAAGATATCTTATTCTCTACCTGTGAGACTCTATTGTGATAATAAGGCTGCAGTCAGTATTGCTCAAAATCCTGTACATCATGACAGAACAAAACATGTGGAGGTTGATCGTCATTTTATCAAAGAAAAATTGGAGGAGGGTAGTGTATGTTTGTCATATATACCTACCAAGGAGCAAACAGCTGACATTCTCACCAAAGGATTACACAAACCCATCTTTGAGGATTTAATTAGCAAGTTGGGGATGATCAATATATATCTCCCAACTTGAGAGGGAGTGTAGAATATTCTAGAGTTTTCTACTTGTTTCTAGCTACTTGTTCCTTTGAGTAGTGTGATGCCTCTTCGGTTACTGTGTATTTTATTTATTACTTCAACTCCTTAACTACCTTGTAATCTGTATATAAAGATCCCTTTGGGTGTCAATCAATATATGAAAAATACATTTCAGTCTTATATTTCATCAGAGGCAAAATCACTTTTTTGCAAATTTAAAAAAAAATGCACATTTGCAAGACATGAACTTGAATACCTGGGTCATCTGATATCCCAGAACGGTATGAAGGCTGATCCGCATAAATTGGAAGTAGTGCAACAGTGGCCTACCCCTAAAAACGTGAAGAGTCTTAGGAGATTCTTGGGGTTGACAGGATATTATAGGCGCTTTGTGAAACAATTCGATCAGATGGCCAAACCATTAACACAGATGCTGAAAAAGGATCAGGTTTTATGGAGTGAGGAGGCCCGAGTATCTTTTGATGCCTTGAAGTTGGAAATGTTGAATATGCCAATCTTGGCACTCCCTAATTTTGATGACACATTTGTAGTGGAGACAGATGCATCAGATCCCTAATTTTGATGACACATTTGTAGTGGAGACAGATGCATCAGGTGTGGGAATGAGAGTAGTCCTGATGCAAGGAGGACGCCCAATTGCCCTCCTTCGTAAGGCCTTCTCTGAGAGAGACAAGTCCTTATCAGTCTATCAGCGTGAACTGAAGGCAATTGTCTTCGCTGTTCACAAGTGGCGTCATTATTTATTGGGGCGCCATTTTGTGGTTAAAACTGATCAAAGGAGCCTCAAATACTTAACTGAGCAACGACTTACGGTAAAGGGGCAACAGAAATGGGTGGCTAAATTAGTGGGGTTCGATTTCGAGATTCAATACAAACCTGGGATTGAAAACACTGCTGCTGATGCATTGTCACGTGTGATGGACTGCAAGGAACTCACCTTGGTCACCAACCCAAATTTGCAAATGTTGTCCAAAGAGGGGCTTAATGACCTTGCTACAAAACAAATTTTCACTGATGTACTGCTAGACTGTTGCAACCGCTACCAATTCCTCAGCAGGTGTGCGAGGAAGTTTCGAAGGATTTAATTGGAGGTCTACCCAAATCAATGGGAGTGGATATCATTTTAGTGTGGTAGTGGACAGACTCACAAAATATGCCCACTTTATGACTCTTACACATCCCTTTGAGGCTCAGGACGTAGCTGTTGTCTTCATGAGAGAATTCATTCGTTTGCATGGCTTTCCGAAATCAATAATCTCTGATCAAGATTGAGTTTTTCTCAGTAAATTCTGGGGAGGGTTATTTAAATTAACAGGCACTAAATTGCGATTTAGCTCTGCCTACCATCACCAAACAGACGGTCAAACGGAGGTGGTCAATCGCACCTTAGAGACTTATCTTCGTTGTTTTGCTAATGGCCACCCAAAAGGTTGGGCAAAATGGCTTTCGTGGGCTGAATTCTGGTTCAACACCTCTTACAACAGGTCTATTCAAATGACTCTGTTTCGTTCTTTATATGGGCGTGATCCACCCATCATTTACAACTGGTTGCTCGGGATGCCATATTGGAGGAGTTAAAGCAAAATCTATGTCAAGCACAACAAAGAATGAAGTTACAAGCAGATAATGGTCGCCGGGAAGTAGAATTTGCTGTTGGGGAAAAGGTAATTTTGAAGATTCATCCTTACAAATTGAAATCATTAGCAAGGAGAGTCAATCAGAAATTGAGCCCACGTTTTTACGGGCCTTTTGAGATCAAGGAAAGAGTGGGTCCAGTCAATGTTGTTAAGATCGAGATCTTACCTAAGATCGTGAGGGGATAAAAAAATCGTAAATCTTAAAATCGACACGGATCGTAAGATCGTACCTGTGCATATAAAATATTAAAATTATATGAATAATAAAATAATTTGATATAATCATATTATATTAAGCTCTTTTGTTTAAAGTAAAATATAATTTATCACATAATCCTTATTTGGAATAAATATACTATAAAATATAAAAACTAATCGAAGAAAGAATATAACCTTTTATTTTATCCCAAACACCTAATTTAGTAAGCAAGTTTATACTAGAAGATGAAGTAAAAGTAAAGAAAGAAGAAAGTAAAAGAATTTACGGGTCATAATGAGTGGATGGAGAGCAATCCTAAAGAAAGCCCATCGTAGCAGCTCAAAATCCAAAGGACATTTTTTTTCCTTATCTTCTCCAGCACTCACTCTCTCTCTCCCTTCAAAGTTCAAACAATTCTCTTAATATTTTTTTTTAAAGATGTTCAAACAATTCTTTTCTTTGTTTTCATCTCTGTTTAATCGATTTTGTATCTCTTACTTCTCTCTTTCAAATTTCAAATTTGCTAGTAAGTGATTTTTCTCTGTGGATCTCTGACGACTGCCGGTGATGGTGGGCACCTTCCTTTTCTCTCTGGTTGGAGGCTATTTGAGTTCAATCGCAAAAATGGTGAGATCTTACGATCCCATCGATTCCACGTTCTTGCACGACGATCTCACTCAGTTGAAGAACAAAACGATCCTACACACGATTTGACTCGCAGCAATGGAAAAAAACGTAGAATCGATCGATCCACCGATTTTACACGCGATTTTAATAACATTGGGTCCAATTGCTTATAGGCTAGAGCTGCCTTCATATTCAAAAGTTCATGCCGTATTTCATGTTTCCCAATTAAAGAGGGTTGTTCATCCTTCTATTCCAGTGTTGGAGTTTCCTCGTTGCTTGTCAGACTCATTGGAATTACAGGTCCAACTTGCTGCTATTCTCAAGGCTCGACGTTTATTGGATGGATTAGTGGAAATTATGGTGCAATGGGAAGAATTGGCAGATTGTGACTGTAATTGGGAAAATTTGGCATATTTTCAGGCACAATTTCCTTCCTTTCACCTTGAGAACAAGGTGAATTTTGAAAAAGGGGTGTTGATGGGCCTCCCAAAATTTATGGCAAGGTTTATACGGGCAAGGTCCATAAGAGAGGAGCTAGGGACAAAGCAAATTTGGTTACTGAAGTGGACACTTGGCAAGCTGTGAATGGAGAAGGGAATATAGGAGAAAGGGGGAGGGAAGATTCAGGAATATAAGTCAGTTAAGGGAGTGAGGAAAGGGGTGAATGTTGTGTATGGTTGTGGGTAGTGACACTAGGCAGGGGATAGCCTAATCTGGTGGAAGGAGTGGTAGTTTGTTATTCTTCTCCAATTGGATAGTCCATTGGAGGGAGGAGTCTTTTCCATTTGAGTCTGTTTCATTTGCTGTCAATTAGTCAACGTAACACTAGAAAAGAAGATTTGTATATTATTGAATTGTATAATATTTGTACAAGAGTTCTTTATTTAAAGAGACTAAAAAACCTAATGGGCTAAGCCCAAATACACTTATAGAGTATTCTAACTATTACAAAATAATAAAATAATTCTATTATTTACAATAGTAACGAGTTATAATCTTGGTTAAGTGTATGACTCTATTCTCCATCAATAAAATCGTCTATATTCAGTGAGCTTGCTGTTATTGTTCTTCTTAACTTTGTTATTACTTTTCTGGGAAATTTGGGTGCCAACATATATAAATTATTATTTAAATATTATTCTTTTCAATGTAATTGATTAAAAAATGGAATAAATAAATATAAAAAACAAGATGTTTATTATACTTAAACTATAAATAATTATGTATTTTATAATGTTCATGATTACAAATATGATATTTTGTAATAATTGAATTGTATATTATGGAATTGTATAATAGCTTTACAAGAGTCCTCTATTTAAAGAGACTAAAAGACCTAATTGGCTAAACCCAAATACACTTCTAGAGTATTCTAGCTAATACAAATAATTCTAATAATTCTAATATTTACAACACTCCCCCTCAAGCTGAGGAATGAATATTTATCATTCCCAGCTTGCTAGTAAGCTCTTGAAACCTATCATTCGGAAGACCTCTAGTCAAGACATCAGCTAATTGACGACCAGAAGGAATATATAGAGTCCACTATCTAGTTTCTCTTTGATGAAATGGCGATCGATCTCAATATGTTTAGTTCGATCGTGTTGGACTGGATTGTGGGCTATACAGATAACTGATTTGTTATCACAGAGTAACTACATAGACCCTTCATATCTCACTTTGAGATCATCAAGAATTATTTTCAGCCACAATAACTCATAGATACCTTGAGCCATGGCCCGAAATTCTGCTTTTGTACTTGATCTAGAAACCACATTTTGCTTTTTACTTCTCCATGTTATTAGATTTCTACAGAGAAACATACAATAGCCCGAGGTAGACCGTCGGTCAGTCACAGACCCAGCATAATCGACATCTATATAAACTTCTAAAGATAGGTTTCCTCCTCTCTGAAACAATAGTCCTTTGCCTAGTGTGCCTTTCAGGTATTGGAGAATCCTGTCCACAACTCGCAAGTGTTTCTCCCTCGGATCATGCATGAATTGACTAACAATACTAACTGCATAAGCTAGATCAGGTCTAGTATGAGCTAGATATATCAAACTTCCCACTATTCGATGATATTGTCCTTTGTCAACTGGAGGGCTCTCATTTTCCCTTATAGTCTGTGATTCTGCTCAATCGGAGTACTGGAAGGTTTACACTCGAGTTTTCCTGCTTCTTTAAGGAGGTCAAGAACATACTCCCATTGACAAATAAAAATGCCTTGTTTTGAATGAGCAACTTCTATCCAAAGAAAGTAGCTCAGGTTTTCCTAGATTTTTAACTTCAAATTCAGCAGTCTTTTTTCCAGAGCACATTTCTCACATATATCATCCCCTGTTATTAGATAAGTAATGGTGATTTACTTTCTGCTATTGTTCACATGCATGTATCAGATCCTCATCTCCCTTTCTGTTATAGCTTTCTGTTATACGGTTTGTTTGTTAGAACTGACTCACTTGCTGAGTCAGCATTCTCACACTATATATTAATAGAGTGTAGCATTGTGTAAGTTGAACTCTTCATAATAAAGATTCAGATCCAAATATTCTCTCTCCCTCTCTCTCTCTCTCGCATCAATGGTGTCTCTCAAGAATTCTATTATGGTATCAGAGCTCTCATCTTGAGGGCCTGATCCATCATCGTTCTTCACTATGTCTTCCGCATCCAACTCTGAAGATAGTGCTACAGCTGGTAAAAGTGCTCCAGCATCCTTGAAGTCGAACAGAGAAGCAACGTCAATGGAAAATCGTGCTCCTCTTCTCTTCAATCATCAAGTTACAGTGAAGCTTACAGATGACAATTATCTGCTCTGGAATCAGATAGTTGAACCGATTATAACATCGCATCAACTTCATCGTCATCTTGTGAATCCAAAAATTCCTATTCAATATGAGTCTGAAGAAGATCGTTTGAATGAGATTCAGAATCCAGCGTATATTCAATGGCTCACACAAGACTCTATGCTTTTATCTTGGCTCTTGTCCACTATCTCTGAATCTGTTTTGAACGAGATACTAGGAGTACAGTATGCTCACGAAGCTTGGGATAAGATCCACAAGCTTTTTCATGGAGTCATGAAGTCCAGATCTCGTCATTTACGTTCAGAACTCAGATCTATAAAGAAAGGAACTAGAACTACCAAAGATTACTTGTCTCGCATCAAAAGCCTCTGTGATTCTCTCAAAGCCATAGGAAATCCAGTTAGGAACGAAGATAGAACTGATTACATACTGGAAGGACTTCCAGTTGAATACAACGCGTTTGTGACTACTGTTCATGGAAGAGAAAATCCCTACTCGATTGAAGATCTAGCCATTGAGTTAATGACGCATGAACAGATGTTGTTAAAGCAGAATGAGTCTCTTCTTGATTCAGTCACTGTGAATGTTGCTCAAAAACAGAGTAACACGTCTGGTTCTACTCCTCTGTTTGCCCCTGTTTTTGCAACTCAGGAACAGAGCACTGGTCAGACCTCTGTACAGAGGGAAGGTGATGATTCTCTTCATTCTAATGTTTCATATAGAGGACGAGGACGCTATAATAGCAGAGCTAACAGAGGTAGAGGGCGTGGAAGCAGACAAAACGTGTATTGTCAGTTGTGTCACAAGTATGGTCATGACGTGAAGAGTTGCTGGCATCGTTTTGATGAAGACTTTGTGCCCACTCTTCCTTCTCCAGAAACTCAATCAAATGGACCATACTTTGCTCAGAGACAGCCTCTATAGACTCAACAAAGGTCGTATCAGTATGTTAGACCATCTCCTCAGGTTATGATTGCTGCACAACCTGGTTTGCTTCCAACTCCGTCTTCTGCTCCAGCTCTTGAGTGGTTCCCAGATTCAGGTGCCTCTTATCATGTGACTTCGAGTCCTCTGAACTTACTACAGAGCCAACAATTGAGTGGTTCAGATCAGGTCATCATTGGTAATGGGCAAGGTTTGGCTATTCAAGCTGTTGGTTCCACAAAATTCATTTCACCTTATGATTCTCACAGATGCTTACATCTCAAAAATGTATTACTTGTTCCCTCTATCATGAAAAATCTTATGAGTGTTAGTCAATTTGCTAAAGATAACTCTGTCTATTTTGAGTTTTATCCAAGTGTTTGCTTTGTAAAATCGCAGGACACTCATGACATTCTTCTTCGTGGAGTACTTGGCAATGATGGTCTTTATCATTTTTCAGACATTTCCCTTGCTTTGAGTCAAGCTCATTCTCTCAAGTCTTCTTCCAGTCCTTCAACTGAAAGCTTTAACCACTGTACTTTTGTTGAAAGTGATAATAAAGCTGTTGATCAGCCTTGTAGTGTTAGTCAAACAAGTCCTTCAATTGTTAATACAGATAATTTTCCTCACTGTAATTTTGTTGAGAGTGAAAATCGAGCTGTTGATCAGCCTTATACTGTTAGTCAAACTTGTGTACCTTCAAATTCTACATACTCTCTATGGCACTGTCGTTTAGGGCACCCCAATCATGTAACCTTGACAAAAGTGCTTAACTCTTGTAATATTTCAATTTCTAATAAAAATGTTAGTGATTTTTGCTCTTCATGCTGTATTGGAAAAGCACACAGGCTTCCTTCCTCCTCATCACAAACTGTGTATGACACACCTTTTGCTCTTGTCTATAGTGACTTATGGGGACCAGCTCCTTTTAAATCTACCTTGGGATACACTTACTATATTTCTTTTGTAGACGCTCACACCAGATACACTTGGATTTATCTGTTAAAACAAAAATCTGATGCTCTTTCCATTTTCAAACAGTTTCATTCCTTGATAACAACTCAGTTTCAACTTCCCATTAAAGCCTTACAAACTGATTAGGGTGGGGAATTTAGACCTTTCACTGATTATCTCAAACACCATGGCATCATTCACAGACTTGCTTGCTCTCACACCCATCATCAAAATGGTGTTGTAGAGCGCAAACATCGTCATATTGTTGAGCTAGGTTTAACCTTGATGTCTCATGCCTCCCTACCATTATCCTTTTGGGACTATGCCTTTCTTTCAGCTGTGTTTGCTATCAATAGGCTTCCAACAACATCCTTAAATTTTGCTGTTCCTTATACCAAGCTGTATCATCATAATCCAGATTATCAGTTTCTTAAAGTGTTTGGATGTGCTTGTTTTCCATTTCTTAGACCTTATAATCGTCATAAACTTGAGTTTCGTTCACAAGAGTGTGTATTCCTGGGTTATTCCACAAGTCATAAAGGATATGTTTGTTTAAATAAAGATGGCCGAACCTATATTTCAAAGGATGCTCTTTTCAATGAATATAGGTTTCCTTATGCTCTTTGGACTAACACTACAGTTGATCCTTCCCCTACTATTCCAGTTTCTGCTCTGTTAGAATATTAGATATGATATGATTAGATATAATTAGATATGATTGGATTCCGTCTTATCCGTAAATATTCTGACTGTATTAGGATTAGGTTTGGGCCTTTCACTTAAGCCCATTAGGGTCTCTATATATTGTAACTCTCTGACACAGATCAATACACAACATATTATCCTTCTATTATTTTATATTCAAGTTGGTATCAGAGCTCTTTCGTTCTGGGAACCCTCGCTTCCGCTTAGAAACCTTGTTTTTGCTTTAAAACCTAAGCCCACTGCTTAGGAGTCCTCTTTCTTGCCGTGCGTCCTTCCGGCAAGCCTTCTAGGGCTGTAAACAGCCTCTGAGTGATTTTTCCAAACGCGTCAGCACCTCCGACGGCCACCGGAACCACCGCCCGCCGTCAGAATCACTGTTCAGGCAACCGGAGACTTTTTCCGGCGACTTTTCCGACCAAACTTCACGCGATCAGGACCCTCTCTTCCCGGCGACCAGGTCTGAGGTGGTCCGGTCAGCAACGCATCTCCCACGCGCCGTCACGCGCCACCTGTCTTCTCTGCGCGTGGGCTTCACGCGCCACCTTCTGCCGGCGCGTGAGCACTATTCCGGCGGCTTTTTCCGGCCGGTCTTGGACAGAGAAGCTCGCCTTCTCCTCCCCTTTCTGGATCTGTGATTGTTTCTCTGTGGGTCTGACCTTAGACGCGTGGTTCTTCTTGATTGGATATTGTTTGCTTTCGTTTACGGTTTTTATATTTTATCTTTAAATGGCAGCAGCATCTCCTGATCTCTCGGAGATTAACTCTCCTTCTATTGTTGCAAATATAGCTCAGTCAGACAATGCATCATTTGGTTCAGGTTCGGACTATGCTGCACTCCAAACCCCTCTCAGGAAGGCTTTTCCTCAGTCACAGCCTTATACTGGTAATCCTGTTGCTTGTGTTTCTCATTCTACATCACTTGGCACTTGGATATTTGACTCCGGTGCTACCGATCATCTCTGTGGTAATAAGGAACTCTTTACATCTCTTACTTATTCTGATCATTTACCGTCTTTTACCCTTGCGGATGGAACCAAAGCCCCAGTTCGTGGGATTGGACAAGCTCGTCCGACCTCTACCTTGGCCCTGACATCTGTCTATTACATTCCTGGCATCCCTTATAACTTAATTTCTATTAGTAAGTTGATCCACTCCCTCACTTGCACCATTACTTTCTCTAACCATTCTGTTTCTGTGCAGGATCCGGGTACGGGGAAAATGATTGGAGTGGGTCGTGAGTCACGGGGGCTTTATTATCTGGATATGCCTCGTCCTTCAGTAGCATGCTCTCTCACAGAATCTCCACAACTTATCCACAGTCGCCTTGGTCATCCAAGTCTTTCAAAGTTGCAGAAAATGGTTCCTCTTTTGTCCGGTCTTCAGTCTTTAGACTGTGTGTAATGTCAACAAGGGAAGCATACACGCTCCTCTTTTGCCAGTCGAGTCAATAAACGAGCTGATGCCCCTTTCTCTCTTGTTCATTCAGATATCTGGGGTCCAAGTTGTACCTTGTATGTCTTAGGTTTTCGGTATTTCGTTACCTTTATTGATGATTTTTCCCGTTGCACTTGGACCTATTTAATGAAAAATCGTTCCGAGCTATTTTCCATTTATAAAAAGTTTTCTACTGAGATCCATACTCAATTTGGTGTTTCTATTCGTATTCTACGTAGTGATAATGCTAAGGAATATGTTTCTATTGATTTTTCTAATTTCTTGGCCACACAAGGTACTTTACATCAAACTACTTGTCCTCACACTCCACAACAAAATGGGGTGGCTGAACGTAAAAACAGACATCTCATTGAAACTGCTCGTACCCTTCTTATTCATATGCAGGTTCCCCTTCACTTCTGGGCAGATGTTGTACTCATCTCTTGTTTTCTCATCAATCGCATGCCTTCATCTGTGCTCCACAATGACATTCCTCATAATCTATTGCTTCCAGATGTTCCTCTTTATCCTCTAACTCCACATGTCTTTGGTTGTACTTGTTTTGTTCATGATCTCACTCCTGGTAAGGATAAGTTAACATCCAAGGCCTTTCAGTGTATCTTTCTTGGTTATTCTCGTCTTCAAAAGGGTTATCGTTGTTATTCTCCCGACCTTAAGCGTTACTTAGTTTCCACTGATGTCACTTTTCTTGATCAACAACCCTTTAATTCTATCCCATCTCAGATGTCACAGGTTGATCATGTACTTCCTGTCCCTTTTCTTGACTTGTCTTTGCCAGCTGCAGGTGCTTCTATTCCAGATGAGCAACCTATTACTTCTATACCTGAGGACCGTCCACTTCTCACCTATCAGCGTCGCAAAACTGTGCCTCCTGTCGACTCAACTCTTGCTGACTCATCGCCCACTGCTGTTGCTTCTTCCCCTCCGGATCCTTCATCAGAGACTCTTCCCATTGCTCAAAGAAAAGGTACACGTACTACTCGTAACCCTTATCCTCTTTATACCTTTTTGAGTTATGACCGTCTTTCTTCACCTCATTTCACCTTTGTTTCTAGTCTTTCTTCTATTTCTATTCCTAAGACCACAGGTGAAACAAACTTGAATATAAAATAATAGAAGAATATGTTGTGTATTGATCTGTGTCAGAGAGTTACAATATATAGAGACCCTAATGGGCTTAAGTGAAAGGCCCAAACCTAATCCTAATACAGTCAGAATATTTACGGATAAGACGGAATCCAATCATATCTAATCATATCTAATTATATCTAATCATATCATATCTAATATTCTAACACTCCCCCTCAAGCTGGTGCGTATATATTATGAGCACCAAGCTTGTTACAAATGTATTTAACCCGAGGACCTCTAAGAGCTTTAGTGAAAACATCCGCTAGTTGATCAGAGGAGTTGACGAAAGCAGTCTTGATTTCTCCTGACTGAATCTTTTCTCGAATGAAGTGACAATCAATCTCTATATGTTTGGTCCTCTCATGAAAGACAGGATTAGAGGATATATGTAGCGCAGCTTGATTATCACAGATGAGTGTCACGGGTTGTTTCTGTTCACAAAGATGAAGCTCCTGAATCAACTGCTTTAACCAGACTAACTCACAGGTAGCATTTGCCATTGCACGATACTCAGCTTCTGCACTAGATCGAGCAACAACAGGTTGTTTCTTGCTCTTCCACGAAATTAAGTTTCCTCCAAAGAAGACACAATAGCCAGAAGTAGAGCGCCTGTCCAAGGGTGATCCTGCCCAATCAGCATCTGAATAACCACAAATTTCTGTATTTCCCTGATCTGAATACAACAAACCTTTTCCTGGTGCTCCTTTGATGTATCGGAGGATCCTCACAGCAGCATCCCAATGTGAATCACAAGGGGAATCAAGAAACTGACTAGCCGTACTAACAGCGAAAGAAATATCTGGCCTAGTCTCAGTAAGATAGTTGAGCTTCCCAATTAGCCTCCGATAACGTCCAGGATCAGATAACGGCTCCCCCTGTCCGGGCAATAACTTTATACCTTTAATGTCTCCATTGATGTCAGAGTCTTTTTCTTCACCAGTTTCTTCTTCCCAGCAATCTCCCCAGCCATCTTCTAAGTCCACTTCACCCATTTCTTCTTCTCCTTGTACAGCATCTGTATCATCATTGCCATCCTCTGTTCCTGCGTCACATAGTAGTGTTCCTGCAACTCCAATGCAGTCCTCTAATTCCTCTTCTACAGCATCTAACCCACTGTCCTTATCTCCTACTTCTGAGTCTTCTCCCTCCTCAGGTTCTGAGTATTTTCCCTCTTCTTCTCTAAGGGAATCCTCTCCTCCTCATTCTATTATGACTAGATCCAAATCTCTGGCCAGATCCACTGCTCTTCTTGCTTATACAGAACCTTCTACTGTGAAGCAAGCTTTAGCCAGTCCACATTGGGTTGATGCCATGAAGGCTGAATACAATGCACTTATGAATAACAATACATGGACTCTTGTTTCTTTGCCCTCTAACAGGAAGTCAATTGGTTGCAAGTGGGTTTTTAAAGTTAAAGAAAATCCTGATGGCACAGTGAACAAGTATAAGGCAAGGTTAGTGGCAAAGGGGTTTCATCAACAAGAAGGTTTTGACTACAATGAAACCTTCTCACCAGTGGTCAAACTTGTTACCATTCGGATCATGCTTACTCTTGCACTTACTCACTCTTGGTCACTTAGGCAACTTGATATCAACAATGCCTTCCTCAATGGTGATTTGCTAGAGGATGTGTACATGAGTCAGCCCCCTGGTTTTGAGAATTCAGATAAGAACCTTGTGTGCAAGCTCAACAAGGCTTTGTATGGGCTTAAGCAGGCCCCTAGAGCATGGTTTGATAAATTGAAAGGTGCTTTGATGTTGTTTGGCTTCAAGTCCAGCTGTTGTGACCCTTCCTTATTCATCTCCAAGACTTCTTCTCGCTGCACTTATATCCTTGTGTATGTGGATGACATAATAGTCACTGGTACTGATGCTGCCTACATTCAGTTTTTGATTACTCAACTTCATTCTCAATTTGCTCTCAAAGACCTTGGCACCTTGGATTTCTTTCTTGGAATTGAAGTAAAGCCTCATGGTTCTAGTGGTTTGATTCTGTCACAAGGCAAATACATTCGGGATTTACTTACTCGAGCTGCCATGTTTGATGCAAAAGGCATCTCCTCTCCCATGCCCACTAGCTGTAAGCTCTCACGTTTTGGCTCTAATTATTTCTCAGATCCTCATCTCTACAGGTCGGTTGTGGGTGCACTTCAATATGCCACCATAACCCGTCCAGAAATCAGCTATGCAGTCAATAAGGTCTGCCAATTCATGGGGCAGCCACTAGATGATCATTGGAAAATAGTTAAAAGAATTCTCAGATATTTAAAAGGGACTGTTACATATGGTCTTGTGCTTCAAAGGGCTGTTCCTCAACATCCTCTCTCTATTACAGCATTTTGTGATGCTGACTGGGCTAGTGACCCTGATGATAGGAGGTCTACATCTGGTGCTGCTCTCTTCTTGGGTCCTAATCTCATTTCTTGGTGGTCCAAGAAACAAACCTTGGTAGCACGCTCAACAACTGAAGCTGAGTATCGAAGTTTAGCTCTTACTTGTGCTGAAATTTTGTGGGTTCAATCCCTCCTTCGTGAGTTACAGGTTCCTATGTTACTCCACGCATTTTCTGTGATAACTTGAGCACTGTTTCCCTCTCTCATAATCCTGTTTTACATGCTCGAACTAAGCATATGGAATTGGATATCTTCTTTGTTCGAGAACGTGTGCTTGCTCATGAGCTTGTTGTCTCGCACATTCCTGCTTCAGATCAACTGGCAGATACTCTGACTAAGGCTCTTTCCCCTGGACGTTTTGCTGAGTTAAGAACCAAACTCAGGGTTCTTGATTCCCTGCCTCAAGATCCCTGAGTTTGCGGGGGTGTATTAGATAAGTAGTGGTGATTTACTTTCTGCTATTGTACACATGCATGTATCAGATCCTCATCTCCCTTTCTGTTATAGCTTTTTGTTATACGGTTTGTTTGTTAGAACTGACTCACTTGCTGAGTCAGCATTCTCACACTCTATATATTAATAGAGTGTAGCATTGTGTAAGTTGAACTCTTCATAATAAAGATTCAGATCCAAATATTCTCTCTCCTTCTCTCTCTCTCTCGCATCAATAGTGTCTCTCAAGAATTCTATTACCTGTTATAATTATATCATCGACATAAACTAGAAGGATAGTGGTCTTACCTTCCTGAGAATGTTTAAAGAAGAGTGTATGATCTCCTTGACTTTGCTTGTATCCCAATGAAAGCATAACTTTGGTAAATCTTCCAAACCAAGCACGCGGGGATTGCTTCAAGCCATACAACGCCTTCTTCAATCTGCAAACTTTATTATCTCAATTTGTAGAGTTAAATCCTAGTGGGATCTGCATGTAAACCTCTTTTTCTACTTCGCCATTGAAGAAGGCATTTTTCACATCAAATTGTTTCAAATCCCAATTAAAATGAGCAGCAAGAGACAATAAAACTCTTACAGTATTCATTTTGCCCACCAGAGCAAATGTTTCTTCGTAATCAATACCATAGGTCTGTGTGTACCCTTTGGCTACCAGACGAGCTTTATACCTCTTAAGAGTCCCATCAGAATTATACTTCGGAGTATACACCCATCTGCACCCTACTGCCTTTTTTTCATTTGGCCTATCAACAACTTCCCATGTATTATTCTTCTCCAACACATTCATCTCATCATGCATGGCTTAAACCCAATTATCATCCTTTAATGCTTCATGTACTGATTTCAGGATTGAAATGGAGTCAAATGCTATAATAAAACTTCTATGTTGCATAGAAAGATTCTTAGAGAAGACAAAATGAGAAATAGGGTGTTGGATACAAGACTTTTTCCTTTTCCTTACAACAATGGGTAAGTCATCAGAATTAATATCAGGCTCAAGAATAAAAGTAGTGTATTCAGTACTAACCAGCGGTTCTGGCGATTGCAGTTGCTGGTGGAGCAGTGTGGGTTGTTTCTTCTTTTGATACACTAGTTCAGGTGTCCCTGCTTTGCGTACTCTCTGTCGATCAATAGGAGGCATATCACATGAGGAATCAGATGAATTTTTAGTCTCAGCTACAAGTCTTCCTTCTCAACTTGGGTAAGAGATGTAGGCAACAAAAAGGGAGACTCAGACTCAGAAAATGGATGCAGCTTCTATACTGTTCTCCCCCTGAAGCTGAGGGTTTTGAAAGTAGGACTCAGATTCATGAAAGCTAACGTCCATAGAGATAGAGAATTTACGACTTGGAATATGGTAACATTTGCATCCTTTCTTGTTGGGAGCATAGACAAGGAAGACACACTTAAGGGCTCTAGGCTCTAATTTACTCTGATTTTGTTTATGGACATGGACGAAGGCAACACATCCAAAGACACGAGACTGGAGACTCTGCATAATTGGAACATAAGGGAAAAAAGAGGTCATGAGATCAATAGGACTTACATGGCCAAGAACTCTGGAAGGTAAGCGGTTGATCAAATAGACTGCGGTTGATCAAATAGGCTGCAATTAATACAGCTTCTCCCCAGTAAAAATTAGGTACAAATGTCTGAAACAACAATGCTCTAGTGACTTCAAGTAAATGGTGATTTTTTCTTTCAGCAACCTCATTTTGTTGAGGGGTATCCACACATGTGAGTTCATGAACCATTCCTTTGTCTTTAATAAATTGGCAAAGATGATGATTAACATATTTTGTACCATTATCTGATCTCAAGCTTTTGATACTTTTACCAAACTTGGTTTCAATCATATTATAAAATTGGATAAACAACTGTTACTTCTGCTTTATCTTTCATCAAGAATATCCATGTTATTCAAGTATAATCATCAATAAAGGAGACAAGCCACTTAGCACCAGAAACATTAGGAACCTTGGATGGCCCCCAAACATCAGAACGAATAGTAGTAAAAGGTTCAACACTTTTTATTACACTCGAAGGAAAAGATGTACGATGATGTTTTGAAAATTGACAAACATCACAATTAAAAGACTCAACAGACTGTGACACAAACAAAGATGGAAACATAGACTAAAGTAAACTAAAAGGAGGATGACTCAAGCGCTTATGATGAAGCCAAATGAGAGAACCTGAAGTAGACTGACTAGCAATCAAAATCTGATCCCTGGTACATTCTGCGGCAAATTCTGGAACCAGATAATACAACCCACCCTGTTCCTTAGCAACTCCAATAGTCTTCCCCGTGGTGAGATCCTGAAAAACACAATGAGTAGGAAAAAAGGTTATAGTGCAATTCAAATCTGTAGTGAGTTTATGAGCAGAAAGAAGATTGGTAGAAAGTTTGGGAACATGAAAAGCATTCTTGAGACACAAGGAGGGTTGAATTTGAATTTTACCAAAACTTGCAACTGATGTATGTGATCCATCAGCTACAGCTATGGTACGGATACCAACAGTAAGATTATAAGAAAAAGAGGGGTCAATGCAGCAAGTCATATGATCAGTAGCACCAGAATCCACAATCCACGAAGTTTTGAAATCAGTGCAAGAGGCAATAAAAGAATGAGTGCATGAGTTCTTACCAGTCATAGCCAAAGTACCAGTACCAGAGGGCTTATGGAGAGATTCAAAGACAGATTTAAGTTGTTCCAATTCCTCACGACGAATAGTAGTAAACTCACCAGGCATATGTAAGATTTCATTGACAGAAGGAATGGCTGAAGGAGCTAAAAAAGATTGACCACGTGAGGTTGACTTACAAGCCTCTCCTGAACCTGTTGTTTTCCATAAAGATGGTAGCAAACCTCTTTTGTGTGACCTGGTCTTTTACAATAGTTACACCAACGCTCATCTTTGCTGAATTTGGAAGAGGACCCCTGAGGTGGCTTAGCTGAGATCATAGCAGATCCGTCTGTGGACTTAGAATCAGAAGAAGGAAGTGTTAGCTTTAGATGAGAGCATGACAGATTCTTCGAATAATTTGGCATCTATCATGACAGCCCTGTGACTTTCTTCACCCCTGACAGTGCGAAAAACTTCAGAAAGAGAAGGTAATTTTTCCTTACCAAGAACTTGAACTCGAATAGGTTTATATTCTGAGTTGAGACCACAAAGAAAATCAAAGATCCTATTGCATTCAATGGAGGTGGTCAGAGTGGCTGCATCCTTGCTACACTCGATCTTCAAACTCTGATACTGATCAAGCTCAGTCCATAACCCATTCATAATATCATAATACTCTGTTATATAGAGAGAGCCTTGCTTGGTAGAAAAAATCTTATTCCTTAGATCATAGCAGGTGGCAGCATCTTGCTTCATTGAATAGTTTGTCTAAGAACATCCCAGATCTCAAGAGCGGTAAGTAAGAACATGCAACGTTGACTAACCTCAGGAGTCATAGAGTTCCATAGCCACGTGATAATAAGAGTCTTCATCATCCCAGTCAGCAAATTTTGGATCTATTTTGGCAGGAACAGGTCCTTCACGATGAGTAATTTTACGACGCCCTTTAAGGATGGTACGAACAAGCTGGGACCATTGCAAATAATCCTTCCCATTAAGACGATAATTCTGATGAAGAGGAAGAAGGTCATTTGGAGAAAAAATAGCCATCAAGCGTGTACCAGATGATTGACTAGTTGGAGTATCTTCAACGTCCGACATAATATAAGGGCTGAGAATAAGAAAACAACCAAAAAACAATGAACAAAGTGTCAGTGAATAGTAATAAAATACTGTAGGAAGACCGTAACCGAGTCGAAATGCCACGATCGTCACAGATCCAGATGCGCAAGGAGACGAGCTAAGCAAAGCTGGTTCGACGTGAATCCCCTCTGTCACACGCTGTCACGCGCCGGAGAACTTGTCGGCACGTGGATGTCAAGCGCAAAAGAAGGAAGCGCGTGTGAGGGCGCGTTCCTGGCCGGCCGATGCTAGGCTTTTCAGGTGAGGGTCGCCCGGAGGTTACGCTCTTGTCTGTGGTTGGTCGAAGTTCAATAAGTCACCAAAACAATGCGTAACAGTGAGAAACAGGTGCGGTTCATTGTTTTCGGAGCTGTTTGGGACGTCCATTGACCAGGAAATATACGTAGAAAGATAGATCAGAGGAAAAGGAGTTTAATAAGGGTTCTCTCGGTCCAAAAGGTCACCGTAAAAAATTTCCGGTGACTAGTGGCGGCGAGAGGCAAACAGAAAAAGGTTTCTGCTCTAATGGCGGCAATTGCGGAAGCAGAGCCCTCAGAATCGTGAGCTCTGGTACCAAATTGAATTGTATATTATTGAATTGTATAATAGCTTTACAAGAGTCCTCTATTAAAGAGACTAAAAGACCTAATGGGCTAAGCCAAAATACACTTCTAGAGTATTCTAGCTAATACAAATAATTCTAATATTTACAAGAGTAATGTACTAAACAAAATGTTTCATGTTCCGAACCTCTCACTATATTGTTTATGCCCAAAAGAAATAATCCTGTGAAAACATAATTATAAAGTGTTTTAGACTTTTTGAAATAATTTTCAAGTGTTGCACATATAGTGCAGAATGAGAAGAAATTTTCACAGCTGGCGGAGAGTCGGAGACCAGTCAAAATGCTGGATTTTGAAGTGGGAGAGAGTGAGGTGAGGGAAGGGGGGAGTTAGGACTAACGAGCAATGAGTGGGTATTTTTGTGCTTGATGCCTGCATTGTGGGAATACAAGATACCCAACCTCACTCATGGGAATGAAATTAGACCAAAACATGGGCATATCATTTTCCATGGAATAATTAATTCCTCGGAATAAGATTTTAAAACTTGGAACAAGCATAAGAATATTTCATTCCCGCATTTAGGTTCCTGGAAGTAACTTAACAAAGTTTGAAACAAAAACCCCATAAGGAGGATAATATGCACTCATGCAAGATTAACAAGAGCAATGGAAACAAAGCAAATGAAATATTAACGAGAGCAGATGACAAATTAACGAGAGCAATCTCACCTTATCAAAAAAATAGAAACATATAATAAACAAATTAAGAAGAAGAAATGAAAGTCAACTCATGAATAAATGCAATACATTTGTCAGACCTTGAGCATATTTAGGTCCCTTGCTTTCTACAATGCAGGGTGGTTCAACCCAATCATAAGCTTTCACATGCAAAGAGCCATAGAGAACTTTGCTAAATACAGTCATCTCAGGATGGTCATGGAGTGGAATAACCGAAGAAGTCGGAAAACAGAACATACACATCTGCACCAATTGACATTGCTTACTTAAAGTATAAATATCATTTCACACAGGTTCGAATGTAACAAAAAAATCACTATAATTGATGTTAGAATACAAACATCATGCTCAACCCAATTGCAAGAACACAATGAACAGTTTGGCTATATTTGAATCATGCAAAACATACCAGTATTCAGAATGTCTTCAATTAGGAGGTAGACAAAAATATTAAAAATTATAAAAGCATACAAAGCCGTAGACATGAAGCTTGCATCAGTGCAGATGCAGCTTGCTGATGCACCACACACACACACATAAATATTGACTATCATTGTGTTGGAGAAGAGAAGACAAAGCGAACAAGGTACATAGATGCTTAAAGTATGCCTACCAAGCTGGAGTTTAAACAAGCCAAGAATCAAGATGTTGATATACTGCTAGTAAATGGCTAAACCCAATGGTACCTAACTCTTTAAAGTTCACTCATAAATCATTAAACATACAATCTGATTCTAACTTGGACCTGATATTTCCATTAGAATGACTAGCAAATGTTCAAATGGCCATGGCTTATAGATTCAGTTTTTTCTATTTGGTTAACTGCATTGCAGTTTTAGCCACACATCATGAAGACAAGATAACAAATCTAAGCCTAGATGCAGACCTTGTTCTCACAATTTATGAGCCAAGAGCTTTGATATGCAAAACTGTGCTAATATGAGTAGTTGTCTTATAGATGTACATACTAAAACGGTAAAGCTCACCGTAAAACAATCACATTCATGAATGTCCATATATGTTATTGGTTGAGCCCATCGAGCTACTCTATTTAATTGGTTAACACCAAAAAATCCATGCCCTCGATCATCATCTGCAGTTTCCTCTATAAGCCCTACATCGGCTGGTTGAACAGTGTCTGCCAAAGTCATGAATAATTACAAAGATCAAGAATCCATTACCCAAACAGTGTAACAAGTTGTGCATTTCAAAGTTCAAAATTTATAAAAAAAGAGCCTGTATGTTGATAGGAAATGTCTTCTTACTCTGTACAAATAAAACAATGTTAGTGTTAAACTTGACAACAATTTACCAATATCATGTTCTCTGTTTATTGAATAACTGCTCATAATGAGTGACATCAGAATCCACAGCAACAGACCAAATTCTCCATAAATCAACTCTTTGTAATACCGTTTTCAATTTTGCAATCATTTTAATGAGAGTGCTTAAATAATTGAAGGACCAAAACAAAAACGGCAAAAGCTAATTTGTTGTTCAACAACTCATCTTAGACCTCCCCCATAAAGTAAAATTACCTAGATTAATCACAATAAAAAGCTAGCCATACTAGAAGTATGCAGCTTTCACAATTTTAATGTCTTTATTTATATTGGTCTTACTTCTACTTCTTTCCTCGTGAGTTTCATAAATTGCAAACAAAATCTAATCTGACATTTAAAAAAAAAAAAAAACAACAACCACCACCACCCTTCCATTTAACCATAATAGAGCAAACTTACACCAACAATATCCACAACTCGCCATTTAAAAATACCCATAAGCCCAATTTGACCAACTGAACATTCATTAAGCTGAAAAGAATTTGATTTTAAAAAATTAAATAAATAAATAAATAAAAAGATGCAAACTTGAACTATGAGAATAATAAAAGAGACATACCCAGAATTGAAGAGAGCTTCTGCAAAGCTTGGGAAGAAGGAGGGGGTGTTCCAGATGGTGAGAAGATGTTAATGCAATGATCGTACAAAGCCTGAACCTTGGAGCTTTGGTGCCTCATACTCAAGAATCTTCGGAATGAAGCGAAAACCATGTCCTTGTTCAATAAAAGTATCCTCAGGGTATCAGACAATAACAATGTAATTTTGAAGACGTTGCGGTATATCTTTCTTTCTTTCTTTTTTAACTTTGGTGAAGGCCCATCCCATCCACAACCATAACAATTTCATATACAAAACAAAAGTTTTTGAGGAAAAGAAAAAAGAAAAAAGAAAAAAAGCAACTTCATCATTTTCTCTGCCACTAGTTTTTTCTCTCTTTTCCCTTAAAAAATTATTTTAGAAAATCCCAGATCGCTTTTCAGTTCATGTTTTCTGTTTCACTTTTCACTCCCACTCCCACATTCAGTAAATAATCGGATTAGTGCATGACAAATATATCATTTTTAAAGGGAACAGTGCTTAAGTTATGCTATAATAATGTATTAACTTTGAGTTTGCTTGTGGCCGGTGCTTATATGCAATAAGTTCAATATGACGTTATTTTTGAGTGAAAATCATGATATTTTTTTAATTTTAATTTATTTCAAGGTTATTATAGCTTTTATAATTATAATTTTTTAATATTTCAATTCCAAAACGATATCGTTTTGAAAGTAAATGCAGATAGCTCATCTGCAACAACTGTAGAAATATTTTTCTGATTAACTTTATGGTTGAGAGCCGTATAATATTTATTTATTTTTTTAGAAATACGTATAATATTTATTTGTCTTGCTTAAATAAGAATGTTCACTGAATGATAATATCCTCAAATAACTTGTTTTACTAAAAGTAAAATTTTATTTACTAAACTTGTGCTGTTAAGAAATATTTTAAAAATTAAAATTATATTTGTGCAAGTAATATTTGTTTTGGCAACATTTTAAACAAATTTCATAAAACATGTATATGTGATTGTTCTATCCTAAAGACAGAGATGTCTAGCCCAATAGATTAGATAGTTACTTTTGGATCTAGATGCTCTCTAAGGTATCTATGGGTTAGATACCCTTGAATTTGACAGATTACTGTGCACTAAGAATAAAGAATGGCTTTGCCAAAGAGGTGGTGTATGTGTAGAGTGACAGCATAACAATAATAGAGAGAATAATCATATCTGTAGGTTTTTCCTCTTATTTATAGAGTTTACTTGTAGGTATTATGATTTTAAACATTTTGTGTCTCTTCTAGCAACTCAAGCCCATGTTTAACGTTGTCGTATTAGGATTAATATCTTTGATAGATATCCTCCTTTAATTATGTTAGATTTGTGTTTGGATTACCCCTTATTGGGCCTTATATTAAATGGGCCTCATATATGAATCCATAATAGTTGCCCTCCAGCCAAGCAGTCTGGGTGTTTGGGCTGTCGGGGTGCATATAGCTTTAAAGATTTTCCGGACTTCAAAAGGTTTTTATACCTATCCGGGTATCAAAAAAAAATTTCTCGAGTTTCTCATTGAGAAGTATCCAGGTTTACATTCATGATTACCCGGATTCCTATTTAGGAGTATCCAGGTTTGTTATATTAGTTCTGAGGGATAATGTATATGTCCCATATCTAGGCAAATTGAATCTTCAACTTGCCGAGATATAATTTATATTGCTTTGATCCAAGTTGGGACCAATCTTGGATTGTTTTCACCTTCTGATGATGAGTTGCCCCCGGGTTCATCTTTTATCAACCAGGTTCAACTGCTCAATATAAGACTTACTGTCACTTTGTTATGTGAGGAAATATCTCTATTGAAATTCGGCTCTTGGTCTTTGCTCACCATAATTTCTTATATTTTGACTGTATATGAGCCGAATTAGTCTTTGTCTGTTTGTAGAATCATATGTCCGAGATAAGAACTGCATGTTGTTCAAGCAATGATGAGATATTTACATGTGGTTGTTGAATCATAGGTCAAGAAGACTATATTGATGAAGTTTTGATGATAACAAAGCAACAATAAGTACAAACATAGCTCAACATGAAAGCTTTCAATGAAAGGTATGTCAACAAGTTCTAAATGACACAAGAAGTGTATAACAAAGTGCAAACATGAAGAGAAGACTCAAATATGCAAAGTCAAAGCTCAAGTCAAAGATTTCAAGCTAAAAGAAGTACTAGAAGACTCAAACTATGAAAATCAATGAAGACTTAAGCACTTACTAGTTATATAGTACAATTAAGAGTCTTATAACTTATTAGGATTGAGTTTATTAAGTTTTTAACTTGGAAGTGCAAAAATAAACCAAAAACTCATATAGGTGACATATATTCACTTTGATCGTGCATACAATGTTCACACACATCAAGAGTTGTTATGCAAGTATGAAACATGATCATACATATATTAGAAGTCACTTAGAATCATTTAGAAGTCACTGGAAATCATTAAGATGCATTAAATCTCGAAAAACCAGCTGAAGATTGATTTCTGCATAAAAGTAATCGAATACTATTTGCAAAGTATCTGAATACTTTTCTGGGTAGAAAAGTATTCGAATACCTGATGAACAGTATTCGAATACCTGATGAACAGTATTCGAATACTTTATGGGTTTGAAAAAGTATTTGAATACTCCCCAAAAAGTAATCGAATATTTTCTGTTATTAATGACTTAAACTTAAAGAAATTCAAATATTTTGATGTCCAACGGCTATAAACAACTAATAACTCATTTGGCACCTATGAATACATATCATTAGGGTTCTGAACACAAGAATTAACACTGAAACACTCAGAATCAAGAAATCTCATAATTGAACCCATTTTGGCTTGCTTTTGCATATCCTTGAGAAAAATCTCAATTACTCTCTCATCTCCGAATCTTTTCAATTCTTTCTATTTTGTTTAGAGAGGTGACTCTACATCTGTTTAGCAAGAGTGAATTGCTATAATTGTTAGAAAGACAATTAGAATGACCCTAAAGGCTTATGTTAAGTGTGATCATAGACTTGTAAAATTTCAGTTGTAAAAAGGTTTCTTTAAGCACCTGTTGGAAACTTGATGATAGTGAAAATGACCAACCTCAGTCTGGACGTAGCTCTCAAGTGGTTTAGAGAGTGAACCAGGATAAATACCGGTGTGATTCTTCCTTACCTTATCTTTTGATTTCTATCAATTGAATTTTGTTTTGATTCTTGATATATGTCATATTGAATTTGTTTTAATGATTATGATCATTACTTTTCTGTTCTAATTCGTTCTTGCATGAATTCTTAAAAAAAGGTGTGAGGTCGCATCTACTACAATGAATCGAACTCCTTCGTTCCCAAAGTTAGCTTTAGGTCAATGTAACCCTTTGGGGGAGACGATTCTCCATTGAAACCAATTAGCTCAGTGATGCATGGTTTCAAATCTTGCTTATCTAAGTTCATCTTTTGGAAAGCATTCCAAAAGAGTATATCGGCTGAGCTTCCGGGGTCAATGAAAATCCTCTTGACCCGGCAATTAACTAGTATCCCAGTGATTACTAAGCCATCAGTGTGGTCAAGGATGACCTTTTGTGTAAAGACCCACACCGTTAATTAAGAAAGTTAAATAAATAAATATGAGAATTAGGAAATAATTCCATAATTGACCCTAATAATTATGATAAGGCTTAAATAATTATAGTAAATGTGAAATAATGCTGAAAGTCGCTTTTCGGATGAAAAGTGCAGATACCGGCTACTCGGTATAAATGCGTACCGATGAAGTATCCCATAAAATTATAAAAAATATGTATATGTCACTAGAATAATATATAGGACTTGTAAAACAAGTTTCAAGTCAAAATAATGAGAATTTGTGCCAGAACTGATACTGGCTATGAAAAAGCACGTACCGAAAAGGTACTGCGCAAAATAAAATAAAAATATTATAAATCTTAGAAAAATGAGTAGGATCAGAATCCTAAGTTTGGTATTAAATTGCTAAGCGTAGCAATTAGCACTAATACTGTGCGATTTAAACTATTTAGACTATAATTAGAGGTGGCACAGATTTTTAGGTTAGTTTTTTTCATTCTCTTCGTGAGTTTTGCTGAAGTTAGAGCAGCCACCTTCATCCTCCCTTCACCTTTGGAGCCGAGAGACCTCATTTCTTCTTGGTTCTTTCTCAAAAACTCCTTGTGTGAGTGTGCATTAACTTGAGAGAGTGTAAGGTGCTCCTTTTTCTGAGTTTGGGGTGCTGACTTCTTGGTGTGAGTTGAGGGAGCCATTGTCTTGGCATTTTGTGCTTCAAGGTGTGACCTTTGAAGAGAAAGGACTCTACTTGGTGTGCCATTTTCGTGCACATTGAAATCAGAAGCTTGAGGAGCTATTTGGTGAGCTCCAAGAGCACTTCTTCCTCTGTTTTGAGCCTTGGGTAAGTTCACCTACCTTGATCATGAGTCTTAATGATTAAAAGTGGAGTCTTGACATGTTTAATGAGCTAAACTAGTAACCAACACGTATATGAACCTTTAGATGCTTAAAAATGGGTTCTTGGACGTTTAGAAGTGTTAAAAACACAACCTTTAATGGATATCTTCGCGAAATGCAGAATCTGCATTCTGTCGCGAAATATCCGGATATTGATATCCAGATATGGTGTCTTGTGATATCCGAATATAGATATCCAGATATTCTGGGTTTTCGAAGAACAATGGTTGTACTATTCATACAGAAGGCAGTTATGGGTTTGTGGACCCTAGATTGATGAAGTGAGACTTCTGTAATAACTTATATAAGTTAGAATCAAGTGATTAAGGGCTTGTGACTTTGTGAGAAGCCTTAAGATATGAAACGTAAAAGAGAAGCGTTGTCTTTATGTTATATGTTTATGAGCTACAGTTGTTGATATGATTGTTGGTTCAAAACAGATTGTGATTCTGCTGTGTTTGGGCTTTGAGCTTGTGTGGACTCTTGGCTTGGATTGTTAGTTTGCAAGGTAAGCTTTTGTGTCCTCGGTTTAGCCATTGTGTGGTTCCACCATACCCCATGGGGGGATGGTTTATATGCATGATGTGTTTACATGCTTTGATAATTGAAAATGTTGTTGAGCTTTATGTGCAATGGCTTTTAATATGTATGTGTTGTTCCACTTGGACGGTAAGCCTGAGTATGTGGCGTCATACAAGTCGGTGACACTGTGGGTGGGTGCAAGTGGCGTCTTGCACTAGTGTGGGTAATAGACGTATTCCTGCATTTCTCTGGCCAGTAGATTAGTTATAACACATATGACATGATTATCTGCTGCATTGCACTGGTTTTGGAACTTATACTGTTAAACTACTTTTGGAACTTATATTGCACATGTAAGTGAGCTTGAGGTGGAAGATCCTTGAGGAACCCTTGTCTTACTGAGATTTCTGTTTAGAGATCACACCCCACGTTTGGGGCACATATTTCAGGTTCAGGTAATGCGGGGGTTGAGACCTCTAGCGGCAGGAGGTCGGAGCTTGGCTGATATGTTGTTTATATGATAATATGTTTGGATGCTGGATTATATCTGCTGATGATATATGCCTTTAGCTTGTTATTATTTTGTTGCTGTTGTTGAGACTATGTTTGGCTTTGTTGCCTTATTTGGTGAGCATGGGGATTGTCCATGTCACATTGATTGACTATGTCATAGTTTAGATTTGAGATGTAATAATGTATCAGGATTATGTCCGGGCTACGTGTTGTAGTTCCGTGATTTTAGATACTCACAGTTATTTATATATTGAGGTATTTCAGTTAGCTGTCTATTTGTAATTTACATGCATGCAATGTTTTTTTGAATTGAATTAAGTAATTCAACTTGGCTAAGTATAATGACGTCATAATTGAAAGTAAAAAGTTATTCCGCAATTTTAATTAAGTGTGGCTTAATACGATGGCATGTTAACAAACCGGGTATACACGGGGTGTTACATTTTATGGTATCAAAGCACTTTCTAGGGAAAAGCATGTATGTATTGCAATAACTTAGGATGTTTTGTTGCGAGTCTGTCTTGAGTGTTTCCTCTGAGGGGTTTTGCTATGATGATGCACGCGTGACCACATTGCGTGGGCCTGATCAACTCATTCTTTGTGTAACTGGTGCAGAGTCATGGTAATACCTAGGAGAAACCGCGAGACCATTGAGGATCAGCCGGATCCTGTTCTGACTGCATTAGTTGAGATGAAGGCAACTAGACTAGCCGATCAGGAGGCCACTAGATTGGCCAACTTGGCGATGATGGACACCATTCAAGACGCGTACTGGAAGGCCACAGAAGATGCGCTTGAGGCGAACCGGCTGGCGAACATGACTATGATGAGGGTTATGGTGGAGGAGATGAGGACTGGTCCTGTTGGTGACCAGCATCCTCCGCCACCACATCCACCGCCACCGCCTCCACCTAGCCTTAAAGACGAGAGCCTGAGTCACGTTGAGGGTGCCACTCCTCTTACCGGGATGATGGAACCCTACTTGGAGCCTACTGAGGATCGTGACGTGATAGACCGTCGGCTTAATGCTTTTCGTAAGCATAAGCCACCTACCTTTGATGGATCGTATGATCCTATTGCTGCAGTGAGATGGCTTCAGGCGTTGGATAAGATTTTTTGTGTGATGCAGTGTACGGATCCGCAAAAGCTGATGTTGGTGACTTGTATGCTGGAGGGAGATGCCCATGAGTGGTGGATAAACACCTCTCACGCTTTTGAGATGCAGGGTGATGTTATGACATGGTCATTCTTTGAGGATTGCTTTCTGGGTCGATATTTCCCTTATGATGCGCAGGAGAGGAAGCAGGGGGAGTTCGACAGGTTGGTGCAAGGCTCGTTGTCTGTTGACGAGTACCTGACAAAGTTTAATGAGCTGGTTAAGTTCGCTCACTTTCGGATGGCTGTGCCTACTCCGACCTTTTTAGCTGCTAAGTTCCGCAAGGGACTTACTGACGAGATTGCGGAGCGTATTGCTGGAGCAGCATCAATAGATTTTGGTACACTGGTACAGCAGTGTAAGGACATCGAGGATGTCTGCATTATGAGTAAGGCCAAGAGGGCCAAGATTGCTAAGACGAAGGGAACTGATAGTTCCACTTCCTGGAAAGACAAGAAGTTTGCTGGAAAGGGCAAAGGAAAGCGGTTGGCTGCTAGGTGTAACACCCCGTATATATCCGGTAATGTTATCATAATATCGTATTAAGCCGCGCTTAATTAAAAATGCGGAATTACTTTTTCTTTTCAATTATGACGCCATTAACATTACCAACTTGCTTAATAATCAATTAAATAAACATCGCCTGTATGTAATTGCAATAAAATAGATAACTGAAATATCTCATAACATAGATAATATAAGTGTAGCTCTAGTCACGGAACTACAACAATGTAGACCGAACCATCTAACAGTTTATACAACTCCAATCTAAAAGTACTAACAGAAAGTGTCATGGACAATCCCCATGCTCACTCAAATAAGGCAACATGCCCAACATCAGTCTCAACAACAACAACATAATGATAAAAGGCATAAAACATAATCAGCATCAATATCCAATCATGCTAACAAATAAGCAGAAACAACATAATCAGCTAAGCTCCGGCCTCCTGCCGCCTGAGGCATCAGTACCCATACTACCTGATCCTGAAATAAGCATTCCCCAAACGTGGGGTAAGATCTCTAATCTAGAAATCTCAGTAAGTCAGTGAGTCCTCAAGGATCTTCCACCCCAAGCTCACTTACATGTGTAATATAAGTTCAAAAGCAGTTTATCATTTATCATTTCTAAAACCATGCAATGCAGCAGATAATCATGCCATGTGTGTCAATACTAATCTACTGGCCAGAGACAGTGCAAGTATACGTCTATCACCTACACACCGTGCAAGTACCACTTGCATTCACCCCGGTACACCGTCTTGTATGGCGCTACATACTCAGGCTTCCCGTCAAGATGAAACAACACATGCATATTAAAAGCCATTACATGTAAAGTTCAATCAACATATCAAATATCCAAAAGCATGTACACAGCATGCATAAACCATACCCTCGTGGGACATGGTGGAACCACAACATGGCTAAACCGAGGACACGAAAGCTTACCTTGCAAGCTAACTCCAAAAGCCAAGAGTCCACAGCTCAAAGTCCAAACACAGCAGATTCACAATTTGTTAGGGACCAACAATACATCAACAACGTGCACCACAAGCATACAATATTAAGACAACGCCTTTCCATACGTTTAACATCTTAAGGCTCCATACCAAGCCATAAGTCCTTAATCACTTGATTCTGACTTAGTTTAATTAAAACAGAAGTTCAACTTCACCAATCTAGGGTCCACAAACCCCCCAATAACCTACTGTCCTCACAGCACAGCTACTATTCTTCGAAATCCCAGAATATCCGGATATTCCTCGGGACCATATCCGGATATGCAATATCCGGATATCCAGAATCCCACATCCGAATATCTGATATCCGGATACTCAAAACCCATATCCGGATATCACATATCCGGATATTCATCGGGCACATATCCGGATATTTAACGATAGAATGCAGAAAATGCATTTCGTGAAGATATCCTTCCAAGGTTGGGTTTTTAACGATTTAAAGCACCTAAACATGCATTTCTAGGTGTGTTCAACATTACCCAACAACAAGTTATCATCTTTAAGCCTTAACATGCATCAAGCTTCCATTTTTAAGTTCAAAGACTCAAGACCAAAGGTGACAAGGCTTACCAAAGCTCAATCAGCCAACAAGAGGTGCTCTTGGAGCTCAAAAGGTCACTCCAAGGTTCTGTCTCTCTCTGCACACGAAAATGGTATACCAAGGTGGTCCTTTTACTCAACAAGAAAGCTTCTTTAAGCCTTAAAACCCAATGAGCAAGGAGGCACTCCACCCAAACCCCAACTCAGAACACAAACAGCCCACAAACAGTGGCCAAACCTCAAGCACAGCACCCTCACACCCTCTCAAGATGTTTCCCAAGTGTTTCCCAAGTGAAAGTGTAACAGCCCGTTACGTACCGGTATTGTTAACATTAATTATGATATTAAGCGCAGTTACAATCACAGCAGTTCATTTATAAAAACGAGAATAAATTTTTTCCGACTATTACGCGAGCATTTAAATCATAAAAAGGCGTAATAATTAAAAGCTGTGACCGTAACCGTAAACTCTTGCGGAAGACTTATTTAAACTGTTTTTATCACTTACGTTACTTATTATAAGTTACTAAGGAGTTCCCATAAACTCACTTAGCCAATTTCCAACTTTACGTTTTATACCAATTCGAACATGTTACACTCTAAGTTTTTCTGCGACCAAACCGATCGCAACCAACCCTACTTCTCAGATTATATCTTTGTGTTACTTAATTCCCTTTTTAACAAGCTAAAATACGCTCAATTCGGAGCTCATTTGCTCCGGTTATCGCCGTTTGAAGTTGGATAAGCGATTAGCCCAAACAACCCCAAAAACAGCTCCAAACCACTCACATTGCTCGAATTACTGCACTCAATCCACTCAACCATTTGCCCTCAAATTTTTATCCTACAAACTAGGCACCTCAAACTTCATTTTGATATATCACACGCTCAATTTGACCGAGAAACGAAGCGGGAATTAATTTCCCAAATCCGGTCCAGAATCTGCCTCAGGTGCAGGGGCACATGGGCAGTCCGTGTTTCTCTATTTTTTTCAGGCCGAAGATCAACCCAGATTTTCCTCAAATTTGGACACAAGGTAGAGGACATCTCAACCTTCAAAATGGCGTATGGCACGTCCCTAGGGGACTTCTATGGAGGGAGATATGCTCTCCCTAAGTTCGCCTAAAATCTGCCAATTCTACAGAAAATTCGCCAGAGTTTCCTTTGTTTTTCCAATAATCCCAAATTTGTAAAAGATCATTTAACCTCAATTGTACCTAATAAACACATGATAATACAGTAATAATCCAATGGGTGGCACACACAAGGACCAACAACGCCTTGGGGCACTTACAACCCAATCCAGTTTATAGTTATTAAACATAGAGTCCATATTAATCATTCTTAAGTAGTTGCAATCACTAACACCTTTTTCATGCATATTTCCATCATACATATTATCATAACCTAAGATAAGCCTAAGGCCCTTCCATCATAGTTAGACATGCATCAATACTATTACAATATGGCTTTACAAATTACAACTTGAAACTAAAACTTCAAATTACATTCTTCTAAAATTTCAACTTAATTAAAAGACAACATAACCAAATACATCACTACTAGACTTAGGCAAAATGGCATGAACAAGATGCTAATGAAGCTACTAATAAATACAAATGACATGTTCATGCCCTAAGTCTAGCCTAGGCCACACGGCCAACAAAATGCAAAATAAGAAACGCTCCATCGCTCACTCTGCGGGCCTCTTGCCCGAGGCTCCTGCTCCACTGCTACCTCCTGAAATAAATGCCCCGAGACGGGGTGAGATATACGAATATATCTCAGTAACCAAGAGGTTCTGGAGAAAACTCCACCCAATGGTTCACTTCGATGCATATCAATAGAATACAACAACCACTTGAAAACGGGATATAGCAAGGGATTTAGAGAATGGGGAATATAAAGAAAACAAAATACGACGATACGGGATGGTAACCCCAATTCCACGTACGCCCTCGGCATATATAAGCCTATGGGTATCATCCAAGGTGTGTTCACAGAAACCACAACCATGATGCCCAAACCAACCAAAACGCCAAAGACATTCCTAGTGTGCTCCTACCCGGATCACACACCATGACACGCAGTCAACTGGAACTCCCTCCTGGAGACCTATCCAGCGGAAGTCCGAAAATGCCCGAAGGCTAATAAAAACTGTCTACTGGCCAGAGACTCGGTACTGCAGTACCCATAGCAATAATGCATGCTCATGTGTTCTATACTATTCATACACACTTCCTACCGTTGCCATCAACTGGCAAGGTGGAACAGAAAAGGGGAACAAGCCCCAGTACCAAGAGGTTACCTTAATTCGTGTTTCCACAAGCTCCGCAGCAGCTTATCCCTCAACTCGGTACACAGCGGAATGCCTACACAGAGGACATTCCCAATCACTCTCAGTTCAACCCATACATGTTAATTTATAATTACACATGCAATGAACCAATTTCTTACCTCAATCCACTTGGTCCCGGACCAAGGGCAATTCACTGATTCAAGATTCGGGATTCAGGTCGACGTACGGCAACCTATACAATAACGTACATCCATCAGTACTCGTCAAATAGTATCAAAACGCAAAAACACAAAAATCCTCCCCATCCTCCCTTGATGGTTCGGCCATTGTAGTGTAAATGTGAGATTTATTTTTCTAAATTTTCTTTCTCATTTTGTTACGTCTCATTAGGTTGTCAATAGGCCAGTTCAAGTGCTGGTTCGTCATTTTCGCGTCGAATTACATCAAAACGCGAAAATCGCCAAATCACCCCTTTTCCCTTTGGAGGTTCGGCCATGTAGGTGTAAATTTGAGATTTATTTTCCTAAATTTTCTTTCTCATTTTATAACACTCCCTTAGGTTGTTTAGAGGCTAGTTCAATCGTCGTTTTTCCGTTTTTCGACATTTACGCATCGTTTTGCGAAATATTTCATTCTGGGCTCATTTAGGTCTCTAACACAATTCATTTTTTTCCATTGATTCAAACACTCTCCAAGCACAACACAACCCATCTAAGCACCATATAACTACACAAATCATTATCCAAATCATTTTTCAACATCAATTCCTCAATCTTTCCTCAAAGAATCGAATTTTAACCTATGGCATTCCAAGGAATTTCCATACAACTTTAATCATTCCAACCATCATACAACCTATTATATCATCATACCATCATGCCACCATCATCAAACAAGTCTCAACACCAAAATTCACAAATTCCAAAATCATGATCATCAATTTTTTCTAAGTTAAAAATCATCACATTTCACTTAAAATTTTCATTGCATTTCTAGCATTACTACATCATTCTAACACATTATCATCTAATACACATTTTCAAATTGAGCTCTCTAACATCACTATTCATCATATCAAAGTTTAGGTTTTCAAAATCAAATCATCACCATCAACCATTTAAAATGCAAGAACACTCACCCAAACGGAAGGTATAGACTCCTCCTAAGCATACTCCACCATTGGAGCATTTAAAAGCTCCAAGAACACCAAATCTACCTTCAAAACCGCGGCTGTAATAGGGCAAGATCTCCTCACACACGCGATTTCAAGGTTCAAGAGTGGTACCAATGTGTTTAGGAGGTGTTTTCCAACAAGTTTCAAGACAAAAATCGTTGGATTCGGTGTAGAAATGACCAAGTTATGGAAGGAAGAAAGCTTGACCAATCCTTGGCCATGGTGGCTGCTGCGCGCGGGAGAGAAGAGAGGGAGGAGAGAGAAAATGTCATGAAAATGTGACTTTTAAGTCACTTAAACCACATGTGGGTCCCATATGCGATTTAACTCTAAGTAAATCACTAATTTCAACCATAAATTCATGACCTACGTATTTTTCTTGTTCATGTCATATTTTTGTTTCCCTAAAATACTGATAAAATTTTCACGCTTATCGGTACAATTATACCGCAGTATTTTTACACCGAAAAATCACTATTCATCAATTTTTCCCAAAATGACTCAATTCCATCAAATTTCATCAAAATTATATTTCCTAACTCAACAAACCATTTATAACTCATATTTGAAACCTAGAGCTCAAAATTCAAATGGCACGTTTTACGGTGAAATTGTAACGCGGTATTTTTACCCGCGAAAAACACTATTCACTGATTTTTCTGAAACTTGCCTGTCCACTCAATTTTTCGTTCTGAATCCATTTCCAGGGTTATTTTTACCATCTGAGACCTTCTACTCAATTTTTATCTTCCTAGGGTTGCGTGTTGGCTAATTACCGTTTTGCCCTTTCTTTGTATTTTGGCCTAATCTTTTGGATTTTCACTAATCCATCACTTGATTGCTCACTTAATATTTTAATTACTTGATTTAAAATTGTGAGGTGTTATATTCACCCCAACTTTTTAGAATTTTGTCCGCAAAATTAAATCATACTCATCCGCTAACTCAGGACACAGTCGGAGAATCTCATCCTCCCGCTCCCAAGTAGCATCCTCAAGTGTGTTCCTTTACCACATTACTTTTATCACAAGTACGATCTCCTTTTTATGATACTTATTATCCTTTGATCCTTCACAATCACTTGTCTCTCATGGTTCTGTGACATTTTAATTCACAATACTTTACACTTTCTCTGGTCTCCCGTTACCCTTTCGCTGATCTGTAGGTAATAATATAACAATATTACGGATTTGTCGGTATTAATTTACCTCATTCTCATCTTTATCCATATTTCTGACCCATGGTCGTTCTCAAAAGCATCTAATCGTTTTCATGCACATTCACTAGTTATTCCTGGAGTATTTCCAACTCACACGTTCTTTAGTACTTAACTTTTTTCGCTGTCCTCACTGTTTTGACAATACCCCAACAACCATTTCTTTCCATTACTGTTACTACTCTTATCATTTCGCTGTTTTCTTGGCTTTCACCCAAGCACATGCTTTCTAGTTTCAAAGGCACTTTGTCGTGTCCTACAATTCCGATTCACATTAAATTCTATACTCATTTACTTTATTTTTCCTTGTCACGTGCCTTCACCTCTTTTTAGGTACTCACAACTATATATTTCTCTCTGTGATACGAAACTAACAATACTCATCATAGTTTATATTTTCGATTAGCCCTATAAGGCCTTTCGACCACAAATACTCATGAAATATTTCCAT